>NC_050461.1:63134682-63334721 GCF_903995425.1 Onychomys torridus
TGAAAATGGTATAACAGAAAAACTACTCACCTTGCAATTATCCCTTTACTTTTACATTATAAAGACAGTTGCAACAGTGCATGCCTATAATCCAGTGCTTTAAGGCAAGACAAAAGGCAGACAGAAGAAATCCTGCAAGCTTGTTTACATGTGATAGCAAACTAGAGACCCTGACTCAAACACAGTGAAGAGAAAGGACCAGCACCCAACATTGTTCTTTGACTTTTACACCCAAGCCATGACACACATGCACCTTCCCACATATAAGTGAGCACTTACATACAAACTATCTTAAGTAAATAAATAATAAAATTACAATTGGATGATATGGCATACACCTTTTATTCCAATACTTGGGTGGCAGAGGCAGGCAGAGTTCTGGGTGTTTCGGGCCAAACTCATTCATAGTCTGAGATCAAGGATAGCCAGAGAGATACTGTCTCAAAATAAAATTGCAGGCTGGAGAGATGCCTCAGTGGTTAAGAGTGCTGGTGTTCTTCCAGAGGTTCTGAGTTCAATTCCCAGCAACCACATGGTGGCCTCACAACCATCTGTAATGAGATCTGGTGCCCTCTTCTGGCCTGCAAGGACACATGCAGGCAGAACACTGTATACATAATAAATAAATAAATCTTAAAATAAATAAATAAATAAAATTGTAACTCTGATTTGTATTGACTCATCCTAAAATCCTTTTCCAAAATTCACTCAAGTGTTCCAGCTTAAACCTCAGCAGGGGTCCTGAGGTTCAGCACAATGTCTTTAAAAGTCATTTCAGGTGTCAGCCACTGGTCGCTGTCAAATCATTCACAGAAATTAAATTAGCAAAGAAGGATAGCCAGGCAGATCTCCTTTCATCCAGGCCAGTTTGGTCTACATAGGGAATGTGATAGCAAGACATTTCTCAATAAAACTAACAAATAAAGTTGAATATAATATTGTTTTCTTGTTTGAGACATTAGAAATCTCCAGTTGGCCTAAAACTCACACTATATATTATAAAGAATAATAGATATTGAATATTTTTAAATATTCCAGTAAACATTTCATTCTATACCATTGGCTGAATATTCAAAGCATGACAATTTTCTATATAAGAGGGAGATTCCAAATAATTGTCTTTTTTAAAAAATTATGTATACAGTGTTCTGTCTGCATGTATGCCTACTTACCAGAAGAGGGCTATTATACTGAAGAGAAGATTTTATTATACATGGTTGTGAGCCACCATTTGGTTGGTGGGAATTGAACTCAGGACTTCTGAAAGAGCAACCAGCAGCCAGTGCTCTTAACCTCTGAGCCATCACTCTAGTCCCTAATTGTCTTTATATTTACAAAAATTTCACAAGAACTGGAAATGGAAAAAATTTATATTGTTTACATTCCTAGGTTGTTTTCCTCCATACAATCAGTATATGAATTCAAGGTCCATCTTTTCTTAAACTTTTTCTTAACTTTTTTAAATTTAAATTTTTAGAAACATTTTAACTACTTTACTTGCAAGTTGAGGTTTTTGCAGTTTGTTTTAATGCTAAGACTCCATCTGTGGAAGCTGAAATAATATCCATTAAAGTAAATATTCCAACTACTAGTAAGCCAATGAATTTTAAGAATATTTTTTTAAAATAGTTAGAAATTTTCCAAGTATTGTATTGAATTTTTTGGAATAAGAAGGTTGTTAACACACAATTGTGCTATTATTTATTGTGCTATCAACACAATGAGTTAAATAGCTGTTATTGCATGTCACATGAAACTAAGAATAACTATGGTGGATTACTAGAATTTCTATTAATAACACATGAGCAACTACACAAGCCTGTGCATAATATGATTCTATCAAAAGTAAAATTAGCAGTGTTTCTCCTCTCTAAAGGGTAATGAATCATGTACTGCCTTAGTTAGTGTTTTTATTCCTGTGAAGAGACACCATGACCATGGCAATTCTAATAAAGGAAAATCATATAATTGATGTGTCTTACATTTTCAGAGGTTTTGTCCATTATCATCATGGTGCAACATGGTGGTGTACAGGCAGACATGGTGCTGGAGAAGGAGCAGGGCATTGTACATCTTGACACACAGGCAACAGGAAATGGTCTTGGACACTGGACATGTTTTGAGCATATAATGAGACCAAAAAGCCTACCCCCCCCCAGTGACACACTTCCTCCAACAAGGTCATACCTATTGCAACACAGCTATACCTTGTAATAGTGCCACTCCCTATGAGCTTATGAGGGGCCAATTACTTCCAGACTACCACAAATATGAATTATTACTGTTCACAAGGAAGTATGATATGTCCTGTGTGAGGAAACAGTGAACCCATACTATTGAGAAAGACTAAAAGTATAAATTTGTTTCTACACCACAAGTTATTAGATCATGAAATTTTTGGCAGGGCCCACCTAAGATAGATTACATGAGGTATTCAGCTTCCATTAACCCAATGTGGGAATAATGACAAGGTTGCTTCTTGTCCTTGGATTGGATAGGGAGGCTAGTGAGGCACTTCTTTAATACCAGGTATGCTTTCTGAGATGCCTGTTTTAGTAACTTTGCTCCCAATAACTTTTACAGGTTAAAACTTTTACTTTACCCATTTCTTAAGGTGCATATTGAAAAGCCAAATCATTACTAATTCTAAAGTAGCTTGGTGTCTTAGTTGGTATTCATGGTGAACCATATATGTTAATCAGGAGCTTAATTGTATAGAGCATAGTAAAAAATGTCTTAGACATGTAAAAATAGCTTAGTCAGTAACAACACTATACCCAAGGCTATACTTGATAAGCAGAACCCAGTGACATCACTCACTCAAGAGAAGCGAATACAGTCCTAGAAGCCCATGACACCCACTGGACAGTATTATGCTGAAACCACAAGCAATGCTCTTCTCTGTACATCTGGAGAGACACCACCTTGATCTGCTCAGCATCTGGAAAGTCTCCCCCAGGATCCTGACCCTCAAAACAGATGTCTGTTAGAGATGAGCCCTGATCTTCAGCTAACATACTTAGTGCAGGTGAGCAGCCTTGAGGAAGGAGGCTTAGGACCTTAGTTAGGAATTGAGAGTGTGAACCTTGTATGATGACCATCAGCATCATAAAATGTAACTTTTGTTACATTAACTGCACAGATCTACCTTCTTGCTTATGACATTACTCTTTTCCCCCACTTCCTTTCCAGATTTGTTGTCAGTTGTTTGCCTGTTCTTTGTCATTCTGCCTGCAATTACCACAACTCTTACCAACAGACCAACAGACCAAAACCATAATCTATGGAAACAGCAACAATTCATAATATCAATAAGATCCACAATTCTAGTAATAAACAATATAACTATTTTTTAAATACAAAATAGTAAATGCCTCAAAACAAGAGTTATGAGTTTGTTTACCTTAAAACATTTTCAGTTTTAACATGGAGCTTACCTATGAGGATCACCCATGCTTTCCCAGGAGCATTTGTCAGAAGGCAATGGGGTATCCCATGGGAAGCTCTGTAAAGCAGCTGGTCACCAGGAATTATTTGGAAGGCATCTGGGCTCAAAGAAGGGTTTGGAGACTGGCTTAAAGGCTAAAAACTAAGAAAGTAACTTGGTGGAAGGAAGTTCCTAAAAAGGGTAGGTAAGTGGACATTTGCCTCACTTTCTGTACAGCAGGGTCTCACCTTTATGACCATGACAAGCTGTTCCAGGGCTGTTGCCAGCATCCTGCCAATCCTAACAGATACAGCAACAGCACTATGACCTGCACCTCTCTGGGATTCTGTCATCAGCCTTTGTTGACTTCCTTGTCTGGAAGAGGAGAACAAAACAGGAACCACATAGAAGGTAGGAAGCTAAAGCCACAACTGGCAAGGTAGACAGATCTCAGGTGAAGGAGAAAACATTGCTGGTAGCCACACTAACATAGAAGGTTTGGGAGGTGGATCAAATGACACTCTCTCCCTAGACAGAGCACTACAGGAAACAAATGATTATTGAGAGAGAGAGAGAGAGAGAATGAATTGTATTTTCCCTGGGATGAGCCTCCTAATTGGTTATCCAATACAAAGTGGTCTGCCCTGAAATCATAAATAGAAGAAATACCAAATGCAGCATAAACAAATGTAACACATCCTTACACAATTAAAGTAATATAACACAACAGGGGCATGAAGTGATTGGAGAGATGAAGGGGAAAGAAGTTATGTGTTTATGTATTAAATAATAATCATGAACCATAGAGCTAAATGGAGATTTCTCAGAAAATGAAATACAAGTGGCTGACAAACATTTAAAAGTGTTGAACATATTAGCTACAAGGAAAATGCAAATTACTTCTCTCTGATTTTATCTCACTGAAGTCAGAAAGACTAAAATTTTAAAAAATGACAAGGTCTGGCATTGATGTACAGAAAACAGAACTCCGTTTCAGTGATTGATGGAATGCAAACTGGTGCAAACATTTTAAAAATCAGTATGGAGATTCCTCAAAAGATGACTTTAGATACCATAAGACCCAGGAGAACCACTCCATATATACACAGAAGAAAGTCCATATCCATTCTAGGGATATCTGCTAATCCGTGTTCATTTTGATTATATTTACAATGAATGTACAGGAAATGAAAATACCCTAGAATTCCATCAACTGATGAATGAATAATGAAAAGTTTTATAGTCATACAAGTTAATGTTATTCAGATATTGAGAAAAATGAAACCAAGGAATTCATAACTAAACGTAAAGAGTTAGAAAGAGTTATTTTCAGTAAGGCAACCAAGACCAAAGAAGATAAACATTGCATGTTTTCTGTCACTGTGGAAGTTGATGTTAAATCTTCAGATATATGTTTCAATTGTAATAGCCATAGAGCTCATAAAATTAATCAAATGCCATGGGAATGGCTATGGGGAAAGGGGACATAAAATGCACAGATACAAAGGGAAAAAGAGACCAAGGAGGATTAAACTGGAATGAGGGGTCAGGGTGGGGGTAGAGCAAGGAAGGGAGAAGAGAAAGAGAGAAATAAAACAACAGATCTTTTGAAAAAGGCATGGAAATTTAGTATACTATCACAAACATAACACTCACAAACAGAGAGAGACAAAAACACACACATAGAAAGGGGAATAGAGAGAGGGGAGAGAGAGATAGACAATTAAAATGGAGGTACTCTGAGACAGAACAACAATGCTCTTACTAGACAGCAAGTAGAAATAAATAAAAATTCTGTGCCATGAATAAGCTAATTCTTTGGAGTTCTTGCCAATTGGGTCCCAAAATTTTCTCAAACATTACATTGCATTGCTATTGCTCTTGGTTATCCTCAAGAATTTGATAAGAACCTATTGATGATGATACCATATGCTTGTGTCATACAGCATGGCAAAATCCTTTCAATAGAGACAAGAGAAAGGAAACCAATAGTTGAAAGAAATTAATAAATCTGTTCAAAACATGAAAACAGAAATAGTAACAATAAAGAAAACACAAAAGGGGGCTGAAGAGATGGATCTGTGGTTAAGAGCACTTGCTGTTCTTCTAGAGGTGCTCAGTTAAATTCCCAGCAACCATATGGTGACTCACAAACATCCATAATGACATTTGGTACACTCTTCTGGCCTGTAGGCAGACATACACAGGCAGAACACTGTATACATAATAAATAAAGAAATCTTAAAAAGAAACTTTAAAAAAAAAAATACAAAGTGAGGAAATTCTGGGAATGAAAAGTTCAAGAATGCAAACAGGAACTACAGAGGCAAGCTTCACCAACAAAATAGAAGAGATGGAAAAAAGAGTATCAAGCATTGAAAATAAGATAGAGGAAATGGATATATCAGTCAAAGAAAATATTTAGCCAGGTGGTGGCGGCGGCGGTGGCAGCAGCGGCGGCGGCGGCGGCGGCAGCAGCAGCAGCAGCAGCAGCAGCAGCAGCAGCAGCAGCGGCGCACGCCTTTAATCCCAGCACTCGGGAGGCAGAGGCAGGCAGATCTCTGTGAGTTTGAGGCCAGCCTAGTCTCCAAAGCGAGTTCTAGGAAAGGTGCAAAGCTACACAGAGAAACACTGTGTTGAAAAATAAAAACAAACAAACAAAAAAAAAAGAAAGAAAAAAGAAAATATTTAATTAAAAAAATTACTGAAACAAAATATCCAAGAAATCTATTCTATTACAAAAGAACAAATACAAGAGTAATAAAGAACTGAGGAAAAAGAGAAACTCAGGTCAAAGGCAAGTGAGTATGATCAACAAAATAATAGAAAATGTCCCTAACCTAAATGAGGAGAGGCCTATCAAAGTAAAAGAAGCATACATAATACCAAATAGATTGGACCCAAAACAAAAACAAAAATTCCCCTAACCACATAATAATCTAAACACTAAAAATATGAGACAAAGGAAGTATATTAAAAGCTGCAAGAGAAAAACACCAAGTAATAACTAGAGGTAGACCTATTAGAATTACACTTCATTTCTCAATGGAGACTCTAAAAGCCAGAAGGGTCTGGACACGTGATACAAATTCTAAAAGACCAGAGAGGCCAACACAAACTACTATCCCCAGCAAAACTTTCAATTACCACTGGTGATATTCCATGTTAAATCATATTTAAACAGTGTCTATCTACAAATCCAGCCCTACAGAGGGTGCTTCATAGAAGGAAAACTCTAACCCATGGAGGGGAGGTAACTACACCAATGTTAACACAGAAATAAATAATCTCACAACAGCGAAGCCAAAAGAAAGGAAACTGGGAAACTAACACTCTCTGTCTGTGTGTCTGTCTGACTATCTGTCTATATGTATGCATGTACCTCTCCCTCTCTCCTATCTCTCAACAACCATTGGTCATTGATATCTCTCAATAAAAATGGTCTCAATTACACAATAAGAAGATACAGACTAACTGAATATGAAAACAGGTACCATCCTTGTGCTGCATACAAGAAACACATCTCAACATCAAAGAGAAACATCACTACCCAGTAAAGGGTAGGGAAAAGATATTCCAAGCCAATGGACATATGAAGTGTGCTTGGTTAGCCATTTTATTTTTCATCTATCTATCTATCTATCTATCTATCTATCTATCTATCTATCTATCTATTTATTTTGGTTTTTCAAGACAGGGTTTCCCCGTGTGTGTATCTATCTATCTATCTATCTATCTATCTATCTATTTATTTTGGTTTTTCGAGACAGGGTTTCCCCGTGTAGCTTTGTGCCTTTCCTGGAACTCACTTAGTAGCCCAGGTTGGCCTCGAACTCACAGAGATCCGCCTGGCTCTGCCTCCCGAGTGCTGGGATTAAAGGCATGTGCCACCACCAGGTGGCTTGGTTAGCCATTTTGATACCTATCAAAATATGCTGTCACCCTTTCAAGTCCCCTATAAAACCTCAAAGGCAGACTAAATCCAGAAATGTCTTTTATTTTTACTTCTGGGAGGGTGTTTCAATAACGATGGTCTAGGTATATACTTTGCTATAAATATATAAGTGAAAATGTATATACTTTGATATAAATATCACTGCATTATCAGTAGTTTTTATATGTTGCTTACATTTTATCATAAAAATACAGAGTAGCAAAAGAATGTACCTCTGAAAATAGTAGCTCAAGTGCCTTAGAAGTTAAAAAGAAAAAGAATTGCTATTAATAAAAGACCATTACTGTAGTTGCTCTAACTATGTAAAGATGAAATATTAAAATGCACATTATCTAAGGAAGAGAGCTTAGATTTTATGACCAAAGTGAGAAGCAAATGAGGTACACTTAATGTTACTGCACACCAGAAACAAATATTGCTGCTTTTAATTAACACTCAGAGATTGAACTCATTTCTTGAAAAAAATGTTTAAATATGTTCACAATGACCTATAAAACACTGTGAGTAGAGAGGACAATTACAGCAAAATTATGTTGTAAGTAATAATTTTAAAATAGCTTGATTCTGATAACATTAAGGATATTTGTATGTACAAATGATCACCAAGACACCTATACATGAGTACACAAATAATAAAAACCAGAGCAATCTACATAGTTGTATATTGTAGATCTAGTTATAATGGACTGTATTACGCCCCAGGATGGCAGGCAAATATGTGTGCTTAATGCATTAAGGATGGACAGATAAGACCATATGAGTCATATCCTTAGATACACATGCAAATTAGCCCTGACAAATAAATAAAAGGTATAAAACTTTGAGGACTAAGGAGTTGCCTCAGATCATAAAGGCTGTCTCAACCAAGGCTAAAGATTAGTTTGATCCACAAGACCCATATGTTGGAAAGAAACAAATGCCCTATAGCTGTCCTCTGGCCTCCACAAAAGCACTGTGCAATCTGTGTGCAAACAGTAGAATATTGAACACATGTGCTTATATTAACAGGACAAGTAGTGTGCTTTTGTTCTTTCATTTCCCTAATGATAGGGCACTTTTTGGTACTCTATAGCCATTACACCTAGCTAACATCTGCTACACTAATTTACACTCAATCCTTCCTACAAACTCTCTTTCTTTAAATGGCTTTTCTGAATCTTATTCCCTCCCTATGACTTTGTTCAGCCCACTTAAATTCCAAAACTCAACATGCTCTCTAGTGGACAAAAAACTAGTCATGTTAATAACTCTGAGACACTTTCATTTCTTGCTATTCCTAAACTTTAAATATTCTCCTCATTTTGCATGAGTATTCATATGAAGATGCAAATCATGTATGGTGGGCAATGTTCATGGGTGGGCAAGAGGACAACTTTGGGTGTCATTTCTCAGGTGTCATCCTGAGATATGACTTAGGAATAACGATCAAAGTGTATAGTGATATTTTATTTGTATTGAAATGTGATTTTATTTGTATGTCAATAAAGTTGCCTTGAGGTCAGAGCAAGCCAGAGCAGAAGCCGAGCAGTAGTGGGGCACGCCTTTAATCCCAGCACTTGGGAAGCAGAGCTAGGCGGATCTCTGTGTGTTCAAGGACACAGCCAGCATGGCAGACACACGCCTTTAATCTCAATACCAACCATAGACGACCTGGAGGTCTGTACAAACAGGCAGTGACAAGGAGGTCATGTGGCTGGGTTTACAACCAATGAGAAAACAGAACAGAAAGTCTTTAAATAGACAGGATGGACAGAAGTAGGTCTCTTGCGGAGAGGAAGAACCACAGAAGCAGTGAAGGGTAAGGTTTTCCGCTCTTGCTCTGACCTCGTGGTTTAACTCTGCAATCAGTTCTGTGTTTCTTATTTAACAAGCCAGATACATCTACAAAAGTGTATGATACCTGGAGCAGATCCTACTCATATTGAAAGTGTCTTTCTCTCTTTTACACCTCTGAACAAACTCATCAAGCTTTGTAAAAAGCCAAACTTAAGAAAAGAGAGAAATACTAGATGATTTTATAGCCAAATATTGCAAAGTCTTGGAAGAGGGTCAAAAATTTGAAAAGAGTAATGCTAAAAGCTGTTAGTGTTTGTTTATTTATATATTTTGATTTTTTTATTTGATTTTATTTTCACTACAAATCCTAGGCTACCTCTTAACTCATGGTCCTTGTCCTGTTTGGCTTTTCCTCAACATGACATAAACCAGGAGTATGTGGGAAGAAGACCTTCAATTATAGGATGTTTTCTTGATTAATGATTTATGAAGGAGGGCCCAGCCCATTGTGGAGCTGCACTATTCCTGGGAAGTCATACAGGAGTGTGTTTTGGTTGTGAGCCTAGCCTTTAACGGCTGAGCCATCTCTCCAGCCCAAGGAGTGTGTTTTAAAACAAACAGAATGTTTAGATGCCTGTTTCTTTTGAGACAGACAGACAGACAGAGAGAGAGAGAGAGAGAGAGAGAGAGATGTTGATTCGGATGGGAGGGGAAGATCTGGGAGGAATTGTGGACAGGAGGACCATAATCAAAATATATTGTATGAAAATCTGTTTTCAACTGAAAAGGGGAAAATAAAGGAAAAAAAAAAACTGAAGAAATTAGGAAGAACAAGCCAATAAGCAGTATTCTTCCAGGGTCTCTATTTCAGTTGCTAACTCTAGGCTTGTGTCCTGAGTTCCTGACTAACATGATAGACTGTGAACTGGACCTGTAATCCAAATAAACCCTTTCCTTCCCAAGAACTAAGTGAACTCAGTAAGTCTAGAAGCATCCCGTGAAGTGGAAAACAGGAAACAAAAAGAGGCAGGGGCACAGAAGTGGAGGAAATAGGGACAGATTTGATCAAGATACATTATACTCATGTATGAAATCCTAAAATAATAAAGGATGGCTAATGTATGGCTAAAAAAACAAAGCAGACAATAACCTTGAATTTCTCACCATGATTTTTGGTCAATTTTGAGACTAGCTAGAAGAAAAGCAAGTGCAGCATAATATGTCACCTTAGCACCTATAAACTAATATCGAAGCCTCAGTCAAACATTCCACTATTAGGATAAGAATTTGTACTGTATCAAGCTGATAATAGAAAAATAAATAAATTATTTTTTAAAAAAATTAAAAATATTTATTTAAAAAATATTAATTTATTATTTTATGTATATGGTGCTCCATGTGCATGTACATCTGTATGCCAAAAGAGGGCATCAGATCCCATTATAGATGGCTGTAAGCCACCAAGTGATTGCTGGGAATTGAACCCAGGACCTCTGGAACAGCAGCCAATGCTCTCAAACACTGAGCCATTTCTCAGGCCTGAAAGCAATATCTGCACACTCACCGTTCTCTGCTCTTAACTGTGGAGGTGATTTAAGCAGCTGTCTCAAGCTCCTGCTGGCCACTGTGACTTTCCCAAAGTGATGGACTGTAACCTGGAATTGTGAGCTAAAATAAACCCTTTCTCTCTCAAAAAAAAAAAAAAAAAAAAAATGCTTCTTAAACCCAAAACTGGTGGGTTTTATTTTGTTTGTTTTTTAAATCTGGAAAATAAAGTACTGGAAAGGTGACAGTGTGGTGATTGTTCAGAAGTAAACATTATTGCAAAATTAAGATTCAAAACGAGAGTGGAAATCAACAGAACATGACAGTAAGAATGCTGACATAAGTTCTTAAAATATTTCATATTCCTTCAAAAGAAACCATGTCAGAGCCTCTAACATTCATTCAAATATAACCTCATTCCTTTATCACCGAGGGCAGGTCAAACTACTAAAATCAGTGAACTCAATGAAAATATTGTGAAATAGAAGGCAAGTTGGTTTACCATGTTTCAAGTGAAAATCAGATGTTACTAAAGAAACAATGACTCATCTACCAAGTGGCTTTACAACATAAATCAGTAAAATCTGTCTCTAAGACTTTTAAACACCAAGCCCTTGCTAAATGAGGAGAGCTTTTATGCTTTCCATGGATTTAGTTTCAAAAGTCAATTTTTTTGTAAAAGTGTGCAAAAGCCAAAGTTTGCAAATTAACTGACATTCTCATTTTTATTCTGATTCAAAGGGACTCTCAGTTAACTTCAGTCACTTCAGGAATAAAATCCCAACAAGATAAACCACTGGTTTAAATCAAAGTAGTGTTTCTCAAGAATGAAAGTTATAGAGCACAGTGTGTCAGTATTTTTAGGGATGGACAATATACAGTGACAATCTCTGACTACCAGAAGCCTATAGCGTAGTATATAAACCACACATGAAAATCTCTAATCAAGGCACTATAATAGGAGCTCGGGATGTAGCTAGTTAGTGGAGTATTTGCCCTGCAATCACATTACTAAAAACATGTTTAACAGCTGTGGTAGTGGCACACACTTGTAATCCCAGCACTTCCTGAAACACAGAAGGAGGATAAGAAGTTCAAGAATGCAAATGAGGTCAAGGTCAGTCTCACCTGAAGACTGTCTCAAAAAACTAAACTAAACAAACAATAGCAATAATGTCAAACAGAGACAAAGATCAAACAGATTTCTGGAGATGAGGGCAAAAGCAATGGCTCAGCAATTGAGAGCAATGGCTACTTTTCTAGGGGACCTGGATTTGATTTCCAGCATCCAAATAGAAGCTCACAACCATCTTTAATTCCAGTTGCAGGGAATCTGACACCTACTTCCAGCTTCTATAGGAACCAGAAATGATAGCAGTACACACACATATGTGTAGGCAAAGTACAAACATAGGCAACCTTAATAAAAGCTACTATATATATATATATATTGGTTTTTTTGTTTGTTTGTTTGTTTGTTTGTTTTGTTTTTTCGAGACAGGGTTTCTCTGTGTAGCGTTGTGCCTTTCCTGGAACTCACTCTGTAGCCCAGGCTGGCCTGGAACTCACAAAGATCCACCTGCCTCTGCCTCCCGAGTGCTGGGATTACAGGAGTGCACCACTTCCGCCCTGCTAAACTACTATCTTTCAGTAAGAAATTTCCTAAGAAAAGTGGTGCAGAAGTGGCTACATAATGGATTGGGTTACAACCATACAGAGGAAATAATATAAAAATAGGCACCCAGATTGCATATATAGTTTTACTCACCTGAATTAGGGACAAAGGCACTCTAGGATACGGAGTGTAATCTCTGGCTCACCCCACTCTTAACCCAGGGCTCTTACATTCACAGCAAACACCAACGTGACTGTAAAAGTCCTGGCAAGCAGGTCTAATGCTGTTATAAAGCAAGGCACCGAGAATTCCCCACAAAGAGGACAATGTGCTCTCAGTGGCCTAGGAAAACATTGTGGTAATATATTGGGTATCCCAATAAAGCTTTCCTGTGGATCAGAGGACAAAGTCAGCCACTAAATTAAGCAGTGAAAAAGTATCATGAATTAAACTAAGTTAAACTAGAAAACCCTAACTTCCAACTAAAGAACAGGGTACATCCAGACCAATGATTGTCTACCTGTAAGAAGGAGCTACATTTGTTAGCAGATTTCACTTTTGCTGCAATACACAATCATTAATTGAGAAATATATTAGAATCTAAAATAACTAGAAGATAAATATTTTCCTGGGCACATGCCTGTAATCCCAGCTCTTGGAAGGCAGAAGGATTAACCCAAGTGTGAGACCAGCCTGGTCTACGTAGATGAACTCCAGGAAAGCTGCCCAGTAAAACTATCTCAATATATTGATCAAGTCACTAATTGAAAATTTAAAAACAGGGCAAATGTAGTTTAGCTAAAACCTCTTTTAGGCTTTGTGACAAAAAGTAAAACACTTCCTTACATCCAGTCTCAATACTATCCAAAAGAAAAGCATGAGTATTTGTTCAAAGGTAGGATACATGAAATAAGATGCCTTAAAAACTAAGTCATCTAACAGCACAATTATCTTACTGTAAGAAAACCCACAGATGAAATAAAAATATAAAGATTTATTAAGCAAAGGGCTTGATCTATTTAAGGAAAAGCGATTTTCATATATTAAATAAGTATTTCTAAGGAAGGGAGCACCTGAGTGGCAGAGCAACTGCCTTGTATGAGCCCTACCTAGGTTTCACTCCAAAATGAAAATTACTTAGAATAATGGGGACTTTAAGATATGCAAAAGAAATCATAATTATAAGAGAAAATAAGCTTTTTAAAAGGAAAGCTGAGGCCAGGCGTTAGTGGCGCACACCTTTAATCCAAGCACTTGGGAGGCAGAGCCAGGCAAATCTCTTGTGTGTTCGAGGCTAGCCTGGTCTACAGAGCTAGATCCAGGACAGGCACCAAAACTACACAGAGAAACCCTGTCTTGAAAAAACAAACAAACAAACAACAACAAAAACAGAAAAAAAAAAAAAAAAAAAAGAAAAGCCGAGTAATAATGATGATTTAGAACTGATGTGTGTATGCATGGGCCCAAAAAGGACAAAAAGCAAACAGAAATCACACAGACCTGAATGAAAAACAAGATTATTCTTCAACTCTGAACCAAAACCTATGCAGTATGAAAAAAGGAGCAACATTTTTATAGTTTACATGTTTAAATCACAAGGTGGGGCTAAGAGCATCAAGACAAAATCATCCTCAGGTGAATATGGAATTAAAGCCACCTTGGCCAACTAAAGACCAGATCATGAGATAAGAAGGTCAGACCCAAAATTTTTGGCCCACCTGTGTTATTCGACGTTCTCAAAATACAACCAGCATTGACATTTAGTGGTCGTATAAAAAAGATCTCAACCAGGTGTGGCAGCATGTACTTTCATCCCTGGGCTCTGGAGTCAGAGGCAGCAGATCTCTGGACTTGAAGCCAGCATGCTCTAGTCCAGTGCCAGGCCCACCAAGAATACAAACTGAGACTGTTTCAAAGAATCTAAAACAAAGGTAGGCATGCTGGTGTGAGTTTCATTCTCAGCATTGGGTAATCAGAGGCAGGAGGAGGATCTGTCTGTGAGTTCATGGTCAGCCTTGTATACAAGTAAGTTACAAGACAGACAGGGCTACATAAAAAGAATGTGGCCAAAAAAAGAAAAAGAATCAAACTAAAGTCTATTTTTGTTACATCAAAATATTAAAGTCCTTTATTATTCAAGCCTAAAGTCTTTAAAATGTCAGTGTTTCCAACAGTCACAGCCCTTTTTGGTACTGATAATGATTCAAAATGATCCTTCTAAACCATTAATATTAAATGCAAAATATTTTATGCATCCTCTCCGCACAGAAGCCAAAGTATTCCAAGTATCATACTTCACAAAAATATATTTTTATGGCTGCCAGAAAAGACTTGTTCTATGAAGTCAGAACTTTTTAAAATACATTGTTATGTCATACAATAAAGAATAAAATTTGAAGAAAAATATGCAGTCTTGTGTAAATTTATTCAACACATAATATTCTAAGTGTTCTCTAAATACTAATACTGTTCTTGAAAGTTTCCTTGTGTGTGTGTTTGTGTGTGTGTGTGTGTGTGTATTTGTGTGTTTGTGGTGTATGGTTTACGTAATGTGTGTCTATTTGTTTTTGTTGAGTATGTTTGTGTCTTTATGTTTTTGTGTGTATGTATTTGTGTTAGTGTGTATGCTTGTGTTTGTGTGTGTGTATGTATGTGTGATGTGTATGTTGTGTGTACATTTGTGTGTATAAAAAAAGAGAGGTGTGTGATGTGAGTTCTGATATGTGAGTACACATAGATGCTAGAAGTCATATGTGTGGTGATATTGTGTTCCCCATTATATTGTGCACCCCAATGAACTTATCTGGGGTCAGAGAACAGAACAGCCACTAGATATAGAGGCCAGAAAATGGTAGCACAGACAGACACCTTTAATTCTAGCATTTCAAAGGCAGAGATCTGTCTGTGAGTTTAAAGCCACACTGGAAACAGCTAAGCATGGTAACAAGAGCCTTTAATCCCAGGAAGTGATGGCAAGAAATATAAAGATATATAAGGTATGAGGACCAGGAACTAGAGCCTGGTTAAGCTTTTAGGCTTTTGAGCAGCAGTTCAGCTGAGATCCATTTTGGATGAGGACTTCCAGTCTGAGGAAGCAGGATCAGCTGAAGAATTGGCAAGGAGAGGTGGCTGTGGCTTGTTCTGCTTCTCTGATCTTCCAGCATTCACCCCAATACCTGGTTTGTTTTATTAATAAGACCTTTTAAGATTTGTGCTACCCCCAATGGAGAATTTTCAGGACTTGGTTCTCTCTACCATGGGTTCCCAGGAACAAGCTGATTGTACTTGTACAAGAAAGTGCTTTGACATGATGAGTCACCTCATCACACAAACACATATAAATAAACTTAATAGAGTAATTGCTGACACCTAAAGTCAGTGCAAAAATAGTGTGTAATTATTTTTTCAAATACAGACTAAGTAACTCAGGTTCACTATTGAACCATCTTAGGTTACCTTCATGTGTAGATGTAATTCGGAATGGTCCTATTAAATAAGAAACACAGAGCCAAATGAAGAGTTAAAAGCCCAAGGGTCAGAGCACTCGCAAATAGCCTTTAGCTTACCAGCCACTGCTGTCCTTCCCCTGAGAAAAGAGACTTACTTCCTGTGTGTCTGTATTTTTATTGACTATCTGTTCTGCCTTCTCATTGGTTGTAAACCCAACCACATGACCTCCTCATCACTGCCTGTCTATACAGACCTCCAGGTCTCTATGATTGGTACTGAGATTAAAGGCGTGTGTCCATGCCAGCTGTGTCCTTGAACACACAAAGATTCTGCCTGTCATTTGTTCGGGATTAAAGGCGTGTACTACCACTGCCAGACTTCTGCTATTGCTTGCTATCAGCTCTGACCCCCAGGCAACTTTATTTACTAACATACAAATAAAATCACAACTTCAGCACAAATAAAATAGCACATTTCCCCTTTCTATTCTAATAAAAATAAAAAAGGAAAAATGTTATAATTAAGAAAAACTATATACAAAAGTACAATAACTACATACAAAATATACAAGCAATAAATACCTAAACAATGTCAAGTCCATTTGCATTTGACAAATTCAGAGAAACAATTCCATTATCTATCCTATTTTGGTAAGTCCAAAATACACCTGATTCACTTCCTATCCTAACATATTATTAGCAGAACTATCTTATAATGTCTTTCAAATTTATACTCTTACACCTCTTTAGTGAGTTTCTTTTCTGAAATTCTTAATAAGGAAAACTATAGCTGTAAATATCTAATCTTCAACTATAACTGTCTAATCATCAACTCCCTCAGAGACCCAAGAAGGAAATAATATTACCTAAAAAAATAAAAATAGGCTGGGTGGTGGTGGCTCATGCCTTTAATCCCAGCACTTGGGAGGCAGAGCCAGGCAGATCTCTGTGAATTCGAGGCCAGCCTAGTCTACCAAGTGAGTTCCAGGAAAGGCACAAAGCTACACAGAGAAACCTGTCTCAAAAAACCACAAATAAATAAATAAAAATAGAAAGTGCACGCAAGCGGCTTCCAAAAAAATGTAAGCTGACAGAAATAGCCAGCTGCCTGGACAGTCACCCGAGGTTTATCCACAGCATTGGGGCATCATCTTCAGCCTATAGGCTTAGTGTATCTGACAGACTCATTTGTGAACTAGGACGTATACAAGGCCAACAGTTCAACCTCACATTTGGTGAGAGTAGTCCATGTACCAGAAACACCTGGATTCCACTAGTGTCCCGTCATGATTTAGGATTTTAAATTCTGGAAATTGTTGATGTTTTTTGAATTCAGCTGTCCATCCTTCTTGGCTATGTGTGGCTTCATCTTGGCATCCCGTTCTTCTCGGCTTGTGGGTGGCTTCATCTCTTTCATTAAATGTCAATCTGCCATTGAGAGGTTAGACTCTGTCAGCTTAGCTACTCGTTCAAGAATAAATGTTTCAGCTAATGTTCCACTGCACACCAGAAGCCATCAGTCCACTGCCTTTTCAGCTGCCTTCAAAGAAAAGGGGCTCTGTACCTTTTCCAGATTGCAAAGGCCACTTCAGGGATGTTGCCATATTGTCCTGGCATCAGAGGATGCCTGTTGCTAAAGCCACAACCATACTTTCCTTGGGAAGAATCGGCAGTCCTTTGTTTCATGTCCTGTCTGTCCATTTTGTCCTGTTTGTCAGCAGTCAATTCAAGGATACTTTGTTGTCCAGTGGCTAACTTTTGGCACAATGAAAGTTATCTCCATATGCAGTTTCTTCAATGCCCATATTTTCTCTGAAGTAGACTGGTACTGCCAGGAGCTGACATGTCTCAAAGTCATAAAAAAAGAAAAAACTTTCTAAGTTATTAAAATATTTTAAATGCCATATTCTGTTGATCTCTGAAGGTTTTGATGACCTATCTAAAATATATCTGCTTGATCTTGAAAACATACCTAATATGACTACCAGTTCGAGAGTAATGTTTAACTACTAACTTTCATTTCTTTATATCCTACTAGTTGGTAATAAAACATTCAAGGATCAGCAAATTGTATTACATTGTTAAATGAATTGTATAAGAACAATATCTTGAACAAGATTAGAAATATATATATATATATATATGGCATTTTCTAACAATATCAATCTCAATATATATAATTTGTATACAATATATAAAAATCCAATCCAATGTAAAGTATTTAAAACTAGTAATTGTTTTTAAAAGTAGATTCAATAATCTATGTAGTTAGTGTTTTCCTGCCTGGCCCACAGTCAGGACAAATCTCTCTCACCCGCCAGGCCCATAGACACTCAGACCCAACCAAGTAAACACACAGAAACTTATATTGCTTACAAACTGTATGGCCGTGACAGACTTCTTGTTATCTACTTCTTTTATCTTAAATTAACCCATTTCTATTAATCTATACTTTGCCACATGGCTTGTGGCTTACTGGTGTCTTTACATGTTGCTTCTCCTGGCGGTGGCTGACAGTGTCCCTTTCCCCCAGCCTTCCACTTCCCAGAATTCTCTTCTTTCTTGTCCCACCTATACTTCCTGCCTGGCCACTGGCCAAACAGCCATTTTATTTATACAGAGTTATATCCACAGCAAATCTAGCCTCTATTCTATCATTCCTATATGTCTTTCTTTTTAAAACAAGAAACTTAAATCTAATCTCCTTTACTTAGCCCTTTTCCTAACCCTTAACAGCAACTAGTAACCAACCCGCCTAAACAATGAAAATTATCCCAGACCCAAAACCCATTAAAAGACCAAAAAAACTACCCGCCCCACACCACCTCTTTGGGAATGTGGGCATCATATTCTTAAAATTGCTTAATGCTGAATATGGGCAAAGGCATCTTTATTCTGAAAAGAAAAATTTTGGGATAATTGTCAAATTCTAGGAAAGGTAGGTATATCTTGTGGGCTCCTGTCATCTTTTTGAAGATTTCAAAGTTGGTGGTAGGTGTGGTCATGATTTTCTGCAGATTCATGAGTGGGGAGATTTTAGTATTTAAAATAATTTTATCTAAAGCAATAGTGGATACAATTACCTCAGTTCACTATATCCACAAGTCTATGCAGTTGGTAACAACAGTTTGAAACTTCTCTAGTGCTAAATATTAGCTAGATGCCTTTGCCACAGGACACAGTTGGAAATTTAAGTCAGACAAATTATAATACCATTATTTGGCACAGGCAGGTGACAGGGAAGTCCTTAGACTTTAAAAAATACAGAATACATGCAATAGCAAATAACCCCTTAAGTGTGAAGATTCCACAAGATGCCAAGTAGAGAGTTGCTTCTTTGGTGAAACTCTCTAGAGCTACAAATTACAAATTCCAACATTAAATCATTTTTATTTAAAATTCCATTTTCTAGGATCCATCTCCTAAGTGGTATGACTCAGAGTAACTCAGATGGTGTTGAGTAAGGTAGAGTAAACTCTTCTTGCACTCTATATAAGTAGCCAAATTTGGTTACCATTACTCCACATTTGTTGAGTTTTTGTTTTAAAATCCCTCTATAATGCCCTCCCTCAATTGTGTGAATGGCATAATGGATATGACCAAATGCCCTCAGTCTCTGCAGACTCTGTTATACAGCTCTCATTGACTAAACCACTTTCAATTCCAAGTTTACAAGAAGCAGTAAACCTAGCTCTTCTGATCTAACACTAACTTTTTACAACTGATAGGTTATACATGATGTATAACCTCAGCACTCTCAACCTGGGAGGAGAGCTGCCATCTATCAGTGGCCTCCCTAGGCCAGATACTAACACAACAAAAACAATTCCATTCAGGATTGTAAGGGCAGGCCCAAGACTTTCAAGTCCTTTGTAGCAAGAAAAATCACAGTTGAGGTACCATTTTTTGTTCCAACTTTTTTCTCTGTTACTGTGATTAAATTATCTCACTGAAAGCAACTCAGGTCATGATCAGGTTTCTTTAATTGATCTCCTAGGTCACAGTCCATCCTTATGCCCTTAGGACTTCTTGTGGTATCAGGTAAACACAGCCCCACTGATACCCAATCTCAAAAAGACAGAATAATTTAAAGTCGGCTTCCTGTCACATGAATTATGGTAAAATATGAGGATTCTTCCCTATCTACATACTCAACAAGATGCACACCTAAGAAACCTCTGCAGCTCAGAAACTCCTTTTGTCCCTTGGAAGTAAACAACACTGAAACACACCATTGCAGCTGATGGTGGCAGAAAGTTAGAAGCATTCTAATCATGTATTGTTGAATGACAATCCACATCACCATCTTCCTACTAGTTTCTAAACTATTTGAAACATTTATAAGACAATCCTGAAAGTGCAATGTAATAATCAGGAGTTCTAAAAACCAGATTTTCAGTTTTCCAATCTGTCTTCCTACTGCATACCAAAACACACCTGTGTGTGCACACTGGACAGTGATATTACAAGCATCATATCCTAACATGCCAGGACTGCAGAGTGTCTCCTTATCCAGGAAAGCCATACACATGTAGGCTCAGAGGACAAGGATGACTGCCCAGGTCACCACATGTGTGAACAGAACCACAGTCTGGCTCATGGTCCATCCAAACCCCAGAAGAAATGTCAGCTCATCAGACCTTCTCTGAACACCCTACACACACCGTGGTATAGCTTGCCTTCTTCCTTGCAACTCACTATAACAGATGCAGAGGTGAAGCCTAGAAAGAACCTCCAAGCTACCTGACACTAGGACTCCTCATTGCTAAGACTTCCCAGAGTCTGTCAAAGACTAGGGCCACCTATCTGGGCCTCAGAACATTAGCAGGTACCCTGCTGGTTGATTGGAGACCAAATGACTCAGACAACACAGTCCTTCGAGCTCTGCCCTTCAACTCGATAGGACCCTCATCTAAAAAGAATGTATTTTAGTCGACATTCTTCAACTCTCCTAGAGTGCATCTTGTGCATCTTGTTCCTCATCCAAAGCTAAGTGTTCTTTGTGTGCACATTCCTTCACACACTCAATGTGAAGTGCAGCCAACCCATTGCCTCCTAGCTGGGAGTGCTGCAGCCAAACACAGGTCACATTCACTGTGGCTGTTGTTACAGGCCAGGATATGAAAAAGATGAGGGATCATAGTGGGGCATGGAGACAGGAAAGAGAATGTGGATATGGTGTAGTTATAATCTCAAAAAATATTTTGAAAATATGGAACAGGCTTTATGGTCATGTGCTGCAGAATCTAGTGATTTGTATTAGAGCACATCAAAGATTTCTCAAGCCTTTTATCTAAGAAACGACATCTAAAAGCCAGAAAAACAGTCCTGTTAAGCAGGGCCACATTTGACCCAGATTTATCTTGATTGAACAACTATAACTATAGAAATTCAGTTTCATGATAAAGTCAACTTTTATCAAGGTTCTTGATTGCCCTTGTCTGTTAAGCCCAAGAAATGGTCAATCAGGACATTTATGGAGCATCTAAAATTGATTTCCTAAATCCACATTGCTAAACTCAACTATTGTTAAAGTAGGAAAGCTCTCAACCACCATCTTGCCTCTCCATTTCTGCATTGTGACTCTACCAGCTTCAAAGTTGGTCTATGCACTCAATTCCTGCCCAGGTCCCTCTTCATTTATAAGTCCCCACTAAAAGCCACAGAGATTGGAGGTCACTCATTAACTGGTTTAGTTTTCCTTCTCATTGATCAGTCAAGGCAAAGATGGAAGATGTTGTGGGACTCTCCACCCAGCACTGGGCAGCAGAGGCAGGATTAGGTGTTCAAAGCAATTCTCAATTACATATCATGAGGCAAGACTCAATTACACAGCAGGAGGCAATGATATTACAAGCTCATAGTCTCCCATGCCCAGAAAGCAAAGCCTTCCGCTCCCCAGGGAATCCATACTCAACAAAGCTCAGAGGCCAAGGGCCACTACACAGGTCACCACAGGGACAAACAGAACCTCAATCTGGTCCATGGTCCATCCCAGACCAAGCAGATCTGACAGTTCAGCCAACCTGCTCTTCCTGGTCTGGGGATGGTGGCCCACACACTCACCATGGCATGGCTTGTGGTCTTTCTTATAGCTCCCTAGAGCAGAACAAGAAAAGAATCCTTATAGCTCCCTAGAGCAGAACTAGAAAAGAATCCTGGAAAGGATCTGTAAGCTACCTCCTATTGGGACTCCTGATTGCCAAGCCTTCTCAGAGTCCCTCAATAGCTAGGACCACCCAGCTGGTCTTCAGGACACTAGCAGTTCCCCTACTGGGTGAACAGAGATCTAATGACTCAGAGAGCAAAAACTCTCCCAGGTTGGTCCTTCCACACAATGGCTGGCTGCACAGAACCCTAATCTGGAAATTTTGTAGTTTAGTAAAACCTTCTAATCTCTCAGAACACTTTCTCTTCCTCTTCCAAGGAACAGGGTCCTATGTGTGCACATTTCATTACACACTCAATGTCCAGTGTAGCCAACCCTGTATTTCATAGCTGGGGGGTCCTGCAACCAAACAAACACAGGTCACATCAACCAATATCTGTTGTTAAACAAAGAGGCCATGGATTAAAACACAAGGGTCTATGGGAGGGCTTGGAGGCAGGAAATATTATAATTATAATCCCAAATAATTCTGGTAAAAAGATGAAACAGGCTTTATGGCCATGTGCTCCAGAGACTAAAAGTTTGTATTAGAACACACCAAGTACTACTCACATCATTTCTCTCTGGATATACATCTTAAACCTGGAAAAAGCATTCATATTAGGCAGGGACACATCATTTTATCTAGTTCTACTACAAAGGTTGAATTGGTATAACTACAGTAGTTTAGTTTTATGTAAATTCAGTTCTGGGGGCTGGAGAGATGGCTCTGAGGTTAAGAGTACTGGCTGCTCTTTCAGAGGTCCTGAGTTCTATTCCCAGCAACCACATGGTGGCTTACAACCATCTATAATGAAATCTGGTGGCCTTTTCTAGTGTGCAAACAGAACAATGTATACATAATAAATAAATAAATATTTTTTAAAAAGAAAGAAAATTCAGTTTTTTATCCAGATTCTACATAGGCTGGTCTGTGGATTCAAGAAATAGCTGGTCAAAATATTTATTATCTAAAATGGATTACCTAACTACTCATTGCTAATGTCAACTACAGTCATAGCAGGAAAGCTTTCATGTTCTTTCTTACCCATCCATTTCTCTGTTGTGACTATACCTGCTTTACAGTTGGCCAGTGAACTCAATTCTTACATAGGTCCCACTTCATTTGTAAATTCACAACAAAATCTAGAGAAGTTGAAGGATGCTCATTCACTGGTCTATTTTTGCCTTCCCACAAACCAGTCAAAGCCCAGCTGGGAAGGAGTTTCAGGACTGTCTTTTCACCACTGGGCAGCAGAGGCAAGAGTAGGTGTTCAAAGCAATTCTCATTTATATAGTGTGAGGCAAACCTGAGATACAAGAGACACTGTGGTTCTCAATTTACCTAATGCTGTGACCCTTTAATACACTTCCTCATGATGTGGTAAACCTCCAAATATAAAATGATTTTTACTCCTAATTCATAACTATATTTTTGTTACTGTTAGGAATTAAAGTATAGATATCTGTCTGTGCTTTCTGAAGATCTTTGGCCAGTCCTGTGAGAGGGTCATTTGATCTCCCAAAGTGAGCCAAGATCCCCAATGTTGAGGACCACTGTTCTAAACTGATATAAATAAATAGATAAAAAAATAAAGAGCACTAAGAAAAAGATGGAATGAAATTCTATAACTGGGAAACATTCATAAATAGAAAAAATACAGTAATGCATTTAAAGAAAATGAATTTTTAAAATGATACCAATAATTGATGTTTTATAATGATAAAAATAATTGGAAGGACAATTAGGTATACTGGTGTTGAAATGGAGTAGGTAATACCCTGGTAGAGAGAATACCATTACTAAGAGACTGTATGACTTTGTCCATGTAAAGTGTTGGCCACTGAGTGTTATAAGCTAATACATGGAATTACATCCAATGGCCTGAGTCTCAAACATCTGAGTGAACTGTGTCAGCCAGGATTGCACATATCTACATAGGAGAGTTCTCCAATTGGAAACTGAATACTTGGTAGTTCAAGCTATCTACCCAAAACTGTATACCCACCAATTCAGTCTGTCTTCATTCACATGGAAGAATTAACACATGTAGAAAAATTATAGAGAAAGTCACTCACTTGCCAGATCAGTCCTTTTTTTATAATGGAGACTCCTGCAGCAAGCTCACTGCCTTCAACTTCAGTCTGTGATCAAGCTATTATTGTCTTGTCTGTTTCCCTCTGCAGTGTACAGAGTACACTGGTCCTCCTCTTCTGGTCTGAAGGGAGAAGCCGTGCCCCATACACAAATCATTTCCCTGTTCTGCAATGCACAGTCTGCTATGTGACTCAATCTGGCCATTTTAGAACTCTGTGGTGCTGTAGATGTATAATAAAAGATTTAGGGTGGTTAGTCAGGATGACAACAAGGGCAATGTCCTGTGGGGCTACAGACAGGGTTCAAGTCCAGCTCAATCAATATGGAAGACCTTGACTCAAAACTGCTTTCCAGAAAGCCTGGAGAGGCCCCTGTTCTAGAATTAATATACCTTTATGGCACACCAAGACTTAATGTTGCTTGTGACTCTGGAATGGTCCTTTGAGCAGCATTTAAAGGCTGTTTTTTTTTAATGCATGGATGGGCCTTAAATTGAAAACCATTTGCTGGTTTTAAATCAGGATTGTCTCCTAGTTATGGGAATGTAACTGGTAAATCCTGGGTACCAAACAATTATACCTTATGCTAATTTCTAGCTGGTATGGTTAGTATATTACTTATCTTTGGGTTATTTGTGATGCAGCCCTACCTTATCTATATTGCATTTTGTGAATTAATGTCTCTTAACACCTGATAAGACCTTGTACCATCATTCCTATACCATCAATTCTACTTTTCTACATCAAAGTTTAGCAGTAGAATGCTACTTCACACAGGAGATACTGACTACAAGCTACACAGAATTAATTCCAGATAGATCCTAAAACTAAATGTGAAAAGTTCGAAGTGCAGTACTTGTGGAAGATATAGAAATTATGGGACAATAGCTCTCTGAATTTGGCAAATCTTTGTTCCATAGAGGTAACATAGGCACTAAGGGCAGTGGCATTTCACAGTGATATCAACAAGGTTATTTCAAAGCACAGCCCTACTCGCGATGCTCTGCAGAGATGCAGCCTGTGGAGTGAAGTTACACAGAGGCTGCCAGCCGACCCAGGAATGGCAAAGACCACACAGAACCACACTGGATCATGCAGGACCAGCAGGACCACAATAGACCATGCAGGAGCAGTCAAAAACATGACGAACTCTGCATCTGGTCACCGTCTCCCACCCAGCCAGGGGAGGACCCACCACACTGGCTCCCATGCCTCAAATGGCTGCTCCTCCCAGTCTGGGAATAGGACCCTAGCTCACCATGTTGTGGTTTTCCAGTTTGCCCATGCTCTCTACTCAGGTCCCTGCAGCAGCACTTGCAGCAAAAGACATAAAAACACTGGCGCCAGCTTCTCTTCAAAGCCAAGCCTGAAGCTGGTAACCGGAAAGACCCTGCACAAGTTCTGACTGGCAGGACGCCTGGAGGGCCTGATTGGCTAGTGAGGCCTGAGTGACAAGAGCACCTCCCACAGGGTTACACCCTGCTTAAAGACACAGCACAGTGATTCCTGACCCTGCCTTCCACCCCAGACTCAGACCTTTTCTGAACCAGCAGAGAGATGCATTTCAATGGCACCTGCCCCTGGCTCTAACAGCAAACCCTGCCTCTTCCTGCCCTCCATACGACCTTCCTGTTCATCCTCCTGGACACAGTGTGGCTAGGTAGCTTTTACAGCACACTATACTATGTGGAGTGGAGTGATTCCCAGTTACACAGGAGGATGGGTACCCAGAATATTAACAACAAAAGAGAGATTTTAAGGACACAAAGGGAGATGTTTGCAAGTGGCTTCATGCTGAGGTCAGGTGAACTGAATGTACTTTTTACCTGCTTGTCACAGGGACTTCAGACAATGAGGAAAGAAAAGCAGGAACTAGATCACAAACAAGATAATAGGTCTTTCTCCCTTCAGAAAGATGGATGATGGCTCCATTGCTTAAGGAGTTTTATTAGTGAAGTTTGGAGCAAAGTGTTGGCAAATTGAATAATAATAAGGAGCAGTCTTCAGGGACAATTGAATGCTTAGGGAATAATGGAGCTAGGAAGAATGTGTTTATGAGCACCATTTTTAGCCAGCAATCTTCCTCAGTGAGCAAGTAAAAAATAAATAAATAAAAATGAAACAAAAAACAAAAACAAAATACAACTTCATGATTCAACCTTCTCTACATGAACCGGACTGGGAGAATGTATCTCTCCATGTATGTACAAAGTTGATTTAACAGAATGTCTTACAAGCTGTGGTCCAGGTAGTGTTGTACTTGTTTTGTGAAACCCCCAGAGACCACTAAGGAGCTGGTTTCTGATGCAAGCACATAAGGGTCCTTTTATTCAGGTTCAACCTGAACCACTGCATGAAAGATGGAAGGAAATTCAGTCACAGCCAGGAGCCCAGGTGTTTTATATGGTTTTATAGGGAAAAACCACAACTCCAGAAATGGCAACTTGGGATTGAGTAGTAGGGGCAGGGTGATTTTTTGAAACTATTGATCTAGAGTTTTGTTGGGGAACCACAACCCACTGAGCAGGATTATCTGGACTGCTCAGGAAGATTGTCTAGATATCTCCAAGGGCCATAAACCACAGACAGAATCTTGTTAAGCTTTCCTTTTCTGTGTAAACAGCAGACAGGCTGTCTGCAGGAGTATCTGGATCCTGTTAATCTTTCCTTTAAACAGCAGACATGATGTCTGCAGGAGGATTCTGCTCTGTGAGTTATAACGGCATATTCCTGAGCCTGTAGAGTTAAGTCTAGGCCTTCACAGTAGTCCAACAATGTCTGCCTACCAATGGAAATTTGAAGAGTACAATAGTTTTTCAGTTCATGAGGAATGAACTTGGTAGAAAAAAATCAAAGAAAGTTAAGATCTACCTTTAATTTGGATTGCAGCTCCTTTTGTAGCATATATGCTAACCCTAACCCTAACCTATTCCATTCCAACACTAGTATATCTAATTGTCCTTGCAATTATTTTTATCATCATAAAACATCAATTATTGGTATCATTTTAAAATTCATTTTCTTTAAATGCATTACTGTAATTTTTTTCTATTTATGAATGTTTCCCAGTTTCAGAATTTCATTCCATTTTTTCTTAGTGCTCTTTATTGTTTTAATCTATTTATTTACATCAGTTTATAGCAGTGGTTCTCAGCACTGGAGATCAAGGCTCCCTTTGGAAGATCAAATGACCCTATTGCAGGACTGGCCCAAGACCATCAGAAAGCACAGTTAATTATATTGTAATTCCTAACTGTGTCAAAGATATAGTTATGAACTAGCAGTGAAAACTGTTTTATAGTTGGGGGGTCAGCACATCATGAGGAACTGTATTCAGGGGTCACATATTTATGGTCTTGCTGCTTAAGTGATTGGATATAATTCATATATTGGCTTTAGATCTTGAAAACCTTCTCATATATTGTTTCTTTTTTCCTATTTAGCAGGAACTGTCAACATGACACAGCCTAGAGTCATCTGAGGGAACATCAATTTAACAACAAAAATAGATCAGAATATCTGATTACTGTCTCTGAGAGAGACTGTGTTGATTATGATTGATGTTTGAAATCTCTTCCACTGAGTTGGCAATATAACTAAATGGGGCTGGACTGGACAAGAGAGCTAGTTTAGCACAAGACAGTGACAAAGCAAGAGAGAAGCTAGGTAGCAATGTTTCCTCATGTTCTGTCTCCATTTATTAGCTTGAGTTTTTATCCTAAGCTCCCACAAGGATGGACTGTGACCTAGGGGATCAATCAAAGGAATGTCTTCATTACTTTTTGGTAAGATAATTTAATCACTGCAACAGAAAAGAAAGTTGGAACAAAAATGGTACCTCAAATGTGATTTTTCTTGCTGCAAAGGATGTAAAAGTTTCAGGCCTGCCCTTACAATCCTGAATGGAATTGTTTTATTGTTTTAGTATCCAGCCTAGGGAGGCCACTGATAGATGGCAGCTCTCCCCCCCAGGTTGAGCGTGCTGAGGTTATACAGTCATGTACTTCTATCAGTTGTAAAAAGTTAGTGTTAGATCAGAAGAGCTAGGTTTGCTGCTTCTTGTAGACTTAGAGTTGAAAGTTGTGCAGCCAATGAGAGCTGTATAACAGAGCTATGGAGATTGAGGGCTATTGGTCACATCCCTTGTGCCATTCACACAATTGGGGCGGGGCATGATACGGAGGATTTTACAACAAAATTCAACAAATGTGGAGTAATGGTAACCAAATTTGGCTACTTGTATGGAACGCAAGAAGAGTTTACTCTACCTTACTCAACACCATCTGAGTTACTCTGACTCATACCAGTTAGGAGATGGATTCTAGAAAATGGAATTTTAAATAAAAATGATCTAATGTTGGAATTTGTAATTCCCTTCCCAAGAATAGGGCTGGGCCCTCCCTCATAAATCATTAATCAAGAAAACACCCTATAATTGAAGTTCCTCTTCCCAAGTTTTGCTAGCTTATGTCATGTTGAGGAAAAGCCAAACAGGACAAGGACTATGAGTTAAGAGCAAGCCTAGGCTTTGTAGTGAAAATGAAACCAAACAATATCAAAACAAACAAATAAACAAACAAATAAATTCTCACAATTAGTTCATCTTTTAGAATTACTCTTTTCAAGCAATTTGACCCTCTTTCCAAGGCTCTGCAGTATTTGATTATGAAAGCATCTAGCATCTAGTATGCCTGTGTTTTGTTAATTTTGGCTTTTAACCAAGCTTGATGAGTTTGTTCAGAGGTATAAAAGACAGAAGCATGCTTTGGATGTGGGTAAGATCTGCTCCAGATATCATACACTTTGATTGTTATTCCTAAATCATATCTCAGGATGACACCAGAGAAATGACACCCAAAGTTGTCCTCTTGCCCACCCATGAACATTGCCCACCATACACGATTTGCATCTTCATATGAATACTCATGCAAAATACAAAGAAAAATGAAAGATTAGGAATATTGGGAAGTGAAAATGTCTAGTTCATTAATATTACTTTGTTTTTGTTCACTAGAGAGCAAGTTGAATATTGGAACTTAAGTGGGCTGATTAAAGTCTTAGGGAGGCCTCTGAATATTATTCAGAAAAGCCATTTAAAGTAAGAGAGTTTGTAAGAAGGATTGAGTCTAAATTAATGGAGCAGATGTTAGGAGTAATGTTTATAGGGTACCAGAAAATGTCCTATTATTAGGGGAATGAAAGAACAAAAGCACACAACTTGTCTTGTTAATGTAAATGCATGTACTCAATATTGTATTATTTGCACACACACACACACACACACACACACACACACACACATACACACACACACACACACACACACAAATTTTCCACAGTGCATTTTTGGAGGCCCCGGAGAGCTAGGGGGCATTGTTTATATACGTTTGCAGAAAATACCTTTCCTATTGTATAAAGCTAAAGAATATGGAAAACTGTAGCATAGAGTTGGGAGTTATTTTTGATGAAAAATTTATAAAATAATATGAGCCATTAGATACATGGCAAGATTAGGTTATTTGTTTTTATTAAGTGAATAGGCACTTGTTGCTTAGTGGAAAGCTACTTATTTATTAATTTAATCTAGTAGGCATTCATTCCTTAATATATTAAAATTGAAATATTAAGTAAATTGATGCTGAAAAGGGAAACACCAACAGTGCTCCAATCATAAAGGAGAGAGAAGTAGAACCTGTTTCCAGTTCTAAAGCCATCATTTAGAATTGTAGTTAACAGACTGAATGATGGAGGTGGGGAGATGGCCCAGTGGTTAAGAGCACTGATTGCTCTTCCAGAAGATGTGGATTCAATTCTCAGTACCTTCATGGTGGCCCTCAATTGTGTAGTTCCAGTTCAAGGGAACCTGACACCTCACACAGAGATCTAGTGACCTTGATTTTATCTATTCCTATGTAATGGTTGGAATGTTTGAAATTCAGATACTTTCCCTTAGTTGCTGACCCATCCTTGTGTGGATCCCTAGGTGGTATCATTTGTGGATCCAGGTGTTGCCTACCAGTAAGCCTGTCATGTTTTCTATTTTTAATTATGTTTCCTGTCCAAGTCAGCCTCGTCAGAGTCAGATACCTGATGCTGACTAAAAAGTAGATTTCAGCCGACGGTGGTGGCACATGCCTTTAATCCCAGCACTTGGGAGCCAGAGGCAGGCAGATCTCTGTGAGTTTGAGGCCAGCCTGGGCTACCAAGTGAGTTCCAGGAAAGGTTCAAAGCTACACAGGGAAACCCTGTCTCGAAAAAACAAACAAAAAGAAGAAGAAGAAGAAGAAGAAGAAGAAGAAGAAGAAGAAGAAGAAGAAGAAGAAGAAGAAGAATTCCTCTTCATTTGAGAAAACAAGGAGAGATGAGATCCTTAATTATTAGTCTAATGCAACATGTTCAGACAATTATCCATATATGTACAACCAATAAGAACAGATGCAATGGGTTTTATTCATGTATTTCAGCATACTTATTCACTCACACTCAAAAAGGAATAATTTAGAAGGGATTTTTGAGTGGAGTGAATGAAGAAATAAAAGGGAAAAGGGTTGAAATATCTTTTAATTAAAGATTTATTAAAATAAAATTCAAATAAAAAGAGGGGAAAACCAAAAAAAGTGGAAAATGCTGAAATACCACTTAACTCAATGTTGCATTTACATATCTACATCTGTATAGAATAATAAGTATTTATTTAAAAAGGTGAAGTGCAAATGTGAATTTAAGAAGAACGTGTATATTTTCAACACTGCACAAACTCCTTTGTTAGAAACAAATGCTTCTAAAAAAATCTTGTTGGAACTTTGACAGCTTTGTATTAAATATATAAATCATAAAAAAGGATGGGTAGTGAGAAGGCTCAGCAATGAAGAGCACTGGCTGTTGTCAACTGACGATCCAGGTTCCATTTCTAGAATCCACATGGTAGTTAACAATTTGCTGTAACTCTATTCCGAGGGGCCTCCTGCCTTTCTGGCACCTGTAAGTACTGGACACTGACACATGGCATGGAAAACGCCCATATAATTTCAACTTTTTAAAAGTTAGAAAAAGAGCAGAGTGGAAGTATCTACAATGATGTCATAGTCCTGAGACAGACAGCAGCCTGGGCTAGTTTAAAGGACATCCTTATCATCTTGCATAGAAGGAGCTGTGGCCTTCCATTGAGCCAGTCTGTTCAGAGGCAAAAGCAGCTTCATTGTTAGGTTTATATTGTTCATTGTAACCATTCATCTAAGAGCAGAGTATACAGTACTGTTAAGTGACTTTTCCTTGAAGTTTTCCTTTTTTTTTTTTTTGAGCTGAGGATTGAACCCAGGGCCTTGTGCTTGCTAGGCCAGCGCTCTACCACTGAGCTAGATCCCCAACCCTCCTTGAAGTTTTCTGTATCTGTGTTCTCTATCTTTTCTATCTGTGAGAATGGAATTGGTCCAGTTACCTTTTATATTGAACATCAAGATTAACAGGTTGCATAGGCTCCAAAGCAATGTTTTTTCACTTTGTCATTGACTTTCAGCTAAGACCTATGGTGTAAAATGAACATGCTAGAGGCATTTCTTTCCATCATTTTTATAATTTATGTATGTTCATGCATGACATTGCAGTAAGAATACCCCTACATGTCTCTTTTACATTGTGATCATGTTCAGATGTGGATTTGTTCACTCACCAGTTTAGGAATAGGAAGAATTCTACAGGAACATGTCCAGACTTCCTAAGTAAAATCCACATACTTCCCTTGTTTATGAAAAGTATGCTTTCCTTGCCTCCTGCAGGTAAGAAATTTTTCTCACTTCTTCTTTCTTGGCTGTTATTATGACTATTGTTGGTAGTCAATCTTAATACTTCTAGAATTAAATGAAACCCAAAGAGTTGATGTACCTGTGAGGGATGTGTGTGTATATATATTTTAATGTTTAGATACTAAAGATCTGTAGGGCACTGGCCCCCATTTGGGTAGCTGTTGCCTTGCTTGTTGACCTTGACCTTGATGTCCTGTCTACGATGATTCCCTGCTGGTCTCCACCCTCCTGAATGCTTAAGAGAAGTTCCTTGTATCTTGCATATTGGGCGTTAACAGCTTAGATGCAAGATTGTAAACATCAGTAGGGACCTTCTACACTCCAGGGGTTCTTCCACTGTGCTGTAAGCCTGTATTTAAGGTTTCCTCCCTCCTTCAATAAAGGGCATTCAGCATTTTGCTGACATGAATGACCTGCTGTCTCTTGTCTCTGTTTTTCAATCCACAGCCCCTTGCTCGACATGGTGAATGGGTGGTGGTAGCCTGGGCATTATCACTACAAATGGAGGTTCCACCGGGATCTGAGAAAGAAGGGAAGAGCTGATGGACACCCAAAGGTAAGGCTGGCCAGCAGTTTAAAGAATAGAAAAGAGAAGAGAAGGGTGAATTGATATGGGTGCAGCTAGCTCACAATCGATCCTTGAGGAACTGTTAATTGGATTACTGAGGTGGCAAGGCACTGTGATTAAGGGCAGGACAGCTAAAGATTTTAAATCTTCCCAATAGAGAGGAGGGAAGGGAAGGAAATTTCCTGTTAGAAAAGAGAGGAAAATTTTAATCAAGAAAAAAAGATTTTCCCGGTAAAAAGGGGAATAATTCAATATTTAGGATCCCTTTGTGGAAAATGTTTTTCTGTTTTTCCCTTAATGGTGGGGATAACTCATTACTAGGTAGTCCCATTGCGTGTTCACGGGGCCCCACGCCCAGCACGGCAGCAAACAAAGGCACAAAAGGCACAAGCTGCGATGGCACCTGAGATGGCCTGGAGCAGAGGGCGGGCAGGTGTAGCCACAAGGCCAATGAGGACAAGGACTCGAGGGTGGGCAAGCAAGCAGAGGCCCAAAGAGGGACAGGCACTAAAAGTTTAAATAGGCCCAACTTCCAGTGAAAAATGGTTTCAGTCAGGACATGGAATGCAAAGTCAATACTGTTTGAATTTCCAGGAATATTAATCATTTGTTGTATAGAGGATGTTCTGTTCTTTTGATTGTCTTAATAAGTGTTTGGATGAATGTTTGATTCTCATGGTAGATAAACTAAAGGAACAGAATTCATAATTTTGAACTATATATTAGGTGTGCTCTTGTCTGTTGATCATTACTGAAAATTTGGCTCTGCTCTTTAAGTTGCTGTCTAGAAATTCTTGATTTAATGCTATAGAAATATAATACCTGAAATGGATTGGGTTGTTAGCTTATTAAATAATGTTGTTGCTAAAATAAACCCATTAAAAAAAAAAACCTCTTACTGATAAAGAGGTTACAAAATTATTTTTCCAGTAAATAAAGTACCGGTAAATTGTTCGGTCCACATTGTTAATAATTGGCTATTTGCATTAATGTGTTACTTGGAATCTATAAAAAAGGATCTTCTTTTCAAGATTTTATAAAAATACTCCAGAGTATTACCTAAAGTTACCTCTTCAAATCCTATAGAGATTGTATTTAATGCTTTTATAATTGGCATATGTAAAAAGGACCATAGAAGCTGGTGATAGAATTGCTCAATTATTATTGCTTTTATATTTTAAATGTGCCAAGCAGTGGTGGCGCACACCTTTAATCCCAGCACTCAGGAAGCTGAGCCAGGTGGATCTCTGTGAGTTCTAGGCCATATTTTAAATGCAAAATGGTGCCTAAATGTAGAACTGGAGGCTTTGGAAATGAAGGAGAAAAGGCATTTTGACAAACAGTTATCAATGATAAACAGCCTAAATTAAAAATAAAACTATTTGGGATTGAGATTGAAAGATTACTGGATTCTGGTGCTAGATATATCTATAATTTCAAAAGAATCCTGATATCCCAACTGGCCTCTACTAGAAGTCAGGAAAATGGAGGCTATTATAGGATCTTAGAGCTGTAAATAAAACCACGGTTCTCATGGGAGTAACACAGTCCTACAATGTGTGCAAGAGGCCCTGTAGCAGGCTCACATTCAATATATAGGTCTTTCTTCTCCCTTATTGTATTTGAGCTTGCCAGTTTTTCTCATTCACCTACTGGAGTGTTTTGGCAAACAGGTCGTCCTATTTTATGGGTACATTTCCCAGCTTCTCCAGTGAAAACCATTACTCCTTATCCTCAGGCTGTTGCTCAGATTATATTTAAGGGAATCAAGATCAGTGTTCAAACTTTTGATAAGGAGCCAGACATTGTGGTGACCCCATATACCCAGTCGCAAATAGCATGGTTGTAAGCTAATGATAATATTGGGCCATATTGAAATGCTCCATGCAGGGTCAGTTTGATACTCACTACCCCTCCAATTATGTGTGTCAATTTTTTAAATTGCATCCTGTTATATAGTACAGATGACTCCTATTCCTCAGGCCTGTGTAGTATTTACTGATGGCATGTCACATGGTTTTGCTGTGGTAGTTTCTGGTAACATAGTGAAAAGAATGAAATTCCAAGGCACTTCCGCCCAGATGGCAGAGGTACAGGCACTGTTGCTTGCTTTACAGATGTTTTCTGATGAATGTGTAAACATTTATACTGATAGCCAATATGTGGCACATGCCATTATGCCTTTGGAGACAATAGCCTTCATACCATCCATTTATCCCATTCATGAATATTTATTGCAAGTGCAAGGACTTATATGGTCCTGCTCACATAACCTTTATGTGGGCCATATTAGAGCTCATACACAATTGCCTGGACCTCTAAGTGAAGGTAATCAGAGGGCTGATGCCATTACTCATATGGCTGTCACATTAATTTGTTCCACCTTTGAAAAGGCTACTCAGTTGCATCAATGTTATCATCTTAATGCTGGATCTCTTTGTCACCATAGAGGCATAACCCGGGAACAAGCCATCCAGATAGTTAAATCATGTCCTCTTTGTGTCGAATTTTTACCTGTTTCTCATTTGGGAGTTAAAACCCAAGGACTTTTATCTAATCATGTGTGGCAGATGGACATCACGCACGTGCTTTCCTTTGGAAAATTACAATATGTCCATGTGTCTATTGATACATATTCCTCTCTAATTTTTGCCTCTGCCCATTCAGGGGAAAAAGTTAAAGATGTAAAGAATAATTGTCTTTATGGTTTTGTTTATATGGGAATGCCAAAATGCATAAAGACTGATAGTGGTCCCGCCTATAGCAGTACAGGATTTTCAAAATTCTGCCAAGATTTTTCTATTGTTAATAAGACTGGAATTCCCTATAATCCTCAAGGACAGGCTACAGTAGAATGCTGCCATCTTACCTTAAAAACATATACTGCTAAAGTAAAAAGTGGGGAGCTAGGGGCTCATCTCTCCTTTCCACATTCTATTCTTTCCCATGTTTTATATATTTTAAATTTTTTTAACGGTGGATCCTGCTGTAGTATCTGCTGCAGATATGCACTGGAGGGGTCCTGTTGCAAATCATCCTCTGGTGCGATGGAAGGATCTTTCTACTGGCACTTGGAAGGGACCTGATCAGGTGTTGGAGTGGGCCTGGGGTTCTGTTTGTATCTTTCCGCAGGACAATGAGGATCCTGTCTGGGTTCCTGAGCGCTGTGTGCACCCTGTGGCTTCTGTTGAATCCCAACATGGCAGAGACCTATTGGGCCTTTGTGAAAAACAATCCCCTTCTGATGCTAAAGGGGATTGAGAGCCCAATATGGCCAGCTTTGGCAAGCATTAACATAAGCCAAGGAACTGTAGCCACGCAGTTGGATTCTTCAGAAGGCAATGTATGGTAACTGCTTTTTCAAATATGTTTGAGAACATGTCACCCAGACACCTTGGAGATTAAGGATAACCCTGAAGGTCACTGACCTTCATTTGTTAACAGGAGCATGTCAGCTAAGCTTTTTCATTTTCACAATCCTCTTCAAGCTGATGTAGTACCTACTTTTCAGGAGTGGCTCTGTGCAACATTTATTGGCCTCCTGAAATTCATCTAAACCCTTTTGAAGATACCTTAAAATTTGTGAGCCTGAATGTAGCCATTATGAGACCATTAGTTCTACTCCTTGTATGCTGTCTGTTTTTTCTTTATGGTTCTTAGTTGTTCTTTTGCAGAGCTGTCAGCTTAAGTCGTGATGGGATCAAGAAAAATGGGCCTTGGTGGTTTGTGTTCCTGGAGCTGTGTCCATGCCAGGGGACTGTGGCAGTTAGACACAGATGATGCTCACATGCTCCAGAAGAGAATTTGACATTGCTGTTGCAGTTGTTGCTGTTAGAGCAGTGGCAGCCATTGCTGCTACTGTTTCTGGGATTGCCATTTCACTACACCTAGCACAATGGAGACCCTGGCAGCAAAAGTAGCTACCATAGTTAATTACTCTTTCATTCTATTGGGCATGATAAATTTAATTCAGTAGTTACATACATTCAATTGGCCTTGAAAGTTGTAAATTTAATAAACTCAAGTTCCATTTGTTTTTGGGATACCATCTTACAAGGACTTCAATTTGCAGTAAGGCTCGTTAAGGAAGGGAATGGCTCAACTAGCTTTAGCCTACTGGCTATGGGTGGGTTAGGACTTCTGTTGCTCATTTCTGTGTCGCACAGATTGCAAGCCCAGTGCCACTTTGAGATCTTTGGCAGCAGTTAACTCTACAGCTCACGTGGCTGAGCCTGTATGATAATGAGTATTCAGAGATAGGTAATTCCTGGGGGGCATTCACCAACCTAAAACAGAGCACCTGTGTGGTCTGGACAGGTGTCTCCATGATGGGTAAGGTGACCTGCTGATGTCCCACGCAACCTAAGTCAGAAGCTCATTTTGTAGTAAAAAGGGGGGACCTGTAGGGCACTGGAACTCCCAAGTTGGTTAACTGAAGCCCTGCTTGCTGACTTAACCAGGTGTCCTCCCTATGCTGATTCCCTGCTGGTCTCCACCTTCCTGAATGCTCACCAGAGGTTCTTTGTCTGTGTATCCTGCATATTGGGTGTTAACAGCTTAGATTCAAGATTGTAAACATCAGCAGCAAACTTCTGCCCTCCTGGGGTTCTCCCATTGTCCTGTAAGCCTGTATTTAAGGTTTCCTCCCTCCTCCAATAAATGGCATTCAGCATTTTGCTGACATGAATGACCTGCTGTCTCTTGTCTCTGTTTTTCAATTCACAGCCCCTCGCTCAGACATGGTGAATAGGTGGTGGTAGCTCGGGCATTATCGTTACAAAGATCCATCTTTAATCTTGATTATTTAAGGTTAAGTCCACCTTCAGCTCTGTCATGGCTGTGTACACTTTTAATCCAAGCACTCAGGAGGCAGAAAATGTTGGATTTTCCTGACTTTGAAGCTGTCCTGCTCTACAGAATGAGTTCCAGGGCTACACAGATAAACCCTTTCTCAAAAATACACACATACACACACACACAAAAAAAAAATCAAAGGAAATTGAAGATCCACCTTTAATTCAGTTTGCACTTCCTGTTGTAGCTTAAATATACAAAGTATATTGAAAGAGGAGACTCTCTATCTCTTTGTTTCCTTGACATAGCACTGGCGACCAAGTTCATTCCTTTACTAGCATTAGTACCTACTTTTTTGGTATTTTGGTGTATACTGAATATAAGCTGTAATAACAAGCCTCATGAAGTTGTTCACACCTACTGGACTCTTCAAATTTCTACTGGTAAGCATACATTGTTGGACTATCTGGACCACAGCTTGTAAGACATTCTGTTAAGTCAACATTCTACATACATGGAGAGATTCATTCTACCAGTCTTGTTTTTGTAGAGCAACTTGAATAATATAGTTGTGGGTTTTTTTTTTTCACCTGCATGGGTGGCTGGAAAACAATGATATGGTGAGCTAGGGGCCTAGCTCCAGATTGGGAGGAGGAGCCAGTTGAGCCATGGGAGCCAGTTTGTTGGATCTTCCTTGGCTGGCTGGTAGCCAGTGGCTGGATGCAGAATTTGGCATGCTTTTGACTGGTCCTGTTGGTCCTGCATGCTTCAGTATGGTTCTGTGTGGTCCTGCATGCTCTTTGCAATTCCTGGGTCAGCTGGCAGCCTCAATGTAACCTCACTCTGTGGACTTCTGGGGTGTAGAGCACTGGGAGTGGGACTGTGGTTTGAAAAGACCTTGTTGACATCACTGTGAAATGCTGGTGCCCTTAGTGCTTATGTTGTTGCTGTGGAACACAGATTTTCTGACTCAAGAGAGTCCTGGTCCCTCTTGAATCTTCCTGAAGTACTGAACTTTGAACTTTTCAGATTTAGGTTTAGCATCCATCTGGAGTTAATTCGGTGAAGCATGTAAATAGTATCTCCTGTATAAAGTGGCACTCCACTGCTAAACTGTGCTACATCAGGTTAAGAGCTAAAGCTAATTAAGACTGACAAGAATATATGAGAAGATTTTAGAAACACAAAACCACAATATTAACCATATCAATCAGCAAAAACCCAAATATGAAGATAGTGGCAACTGGAAAACACAGATATGTCAAAAAATGAGGAGCAGTTGGCCCCTAAGATAAAAAAAAAAAAAAAGAGGTTTTTAAAACAGTCTCTTCACAGAAAGTTCCTAAACTAACAAAATCTGAAGGAACTCATAACACAATATAGTAAATTTTCTGAAAAGAAAGGTGAGGATCCGTCATTTTTTAGAGAAACAAAAATAAATTTAGATGGCAATTCAGAAAATTAAATACATAGATGGCACCACTGACCAAAACAAGAAAAAAGTCATACCTACACATACATATTATGCCCCTTAAACTAGAATGATATGATCCTAATTAAAATCACACTTCTAGAAATCACTGGCAGCAATAATCATGTGCACTCCACTTCTGTCCTTTGACAATAATAGAAAATGGTTTGGGCAAGGACAGAGGTCTCACAAAAACTGCAGATATCTCCTTGAAGCTTTCTGATGTTTTAACTTTGTAGAAAATAGTTTTTATTACTAAAAGGAACTCATTCACTTATAATAAAGTAAATGGTATTCGTTGGGATCTCTTAGGCACCATTTTGTTTCATATGGTTGATAATTGCCTGCAAGAGTACATGAGAGTGAGTGTTGTTGGTCATTTTTGCTCTTTTGTGAGCCTACCACCCAGCTCCCAAATAAATCACACATTGAGTATTATTGTTAATTAGAAATGTCTGACATTAGCTTGCCTTGTTTCTTACCAGCTTTTCTTAACTTATTCCATCTACCATTTGCCTCTGGGCTTTTGTTTCTCTTCTGTAACTTTCACTTTCACTCCAAGGCTGGCTGTGTGCCTGGGTGGCTGGCCCTTGCATCTTCCTCTCTTTGTTCTTTCTTATTTTCCTGCCACATTTCTTGTTCTGGGTGGCTGGCCCCTTGCATCATCCTCTCCTTGTTCTCTTGATAGTCTCTACATGCTAGCCCAACCCCTTCATTCCTGCCAAGCTATTGGCCATTTAGCTCTTTATTAACCTAATCAAGTGTTTTAGGCAGGTGTCACAGCTTCAGAGTTAAACAAATGGAATATAAAAGAATATCAGACATTTTTCATCATTAAACAAATTTCCCACAGTGTGAACGAAAGTAACTCACCTTAAAGTAATATTCTACAAGTGAGAAAATAAAAGCATTCCCAAACCAACTGCAAGATAACAGATGTTTAAAGGAACAGTGTATGATTTACTTTATACACTTAAAGCCAATTGTTTTGCTCTATTTGCTTTATGAGTCACAAAAACTTTTGAAGACTAGTTTATCCCCACATTTTGTATGTGTTTGTGTATTTAAGAAAATGTCTTCCATGTGTACATAGGCACATACAAGAAAAGAAGGTGTCAGATCCTCTGGAAATGGAGTAGCAAGTGTTTATGGAGCTCCCAGCTTAGATATTGGGATATTAATTCTGGTCATCCCCAAGAAGAATACATGCTGTGACAACTGCCCAGCCTCATGGTACTTCTTACCCAATAAAATAAAAGTCATTCATGAATTATCAACAAAACCTAAATAAGAAAAGATCTAAATATATGATCCATGAAAATATGATGCACCAATAAGATTATGAAAAAATAATACACATAGTGATACCATGTGACTTCTATATTTACCACAAATCTACAATAATCAAGAATGTGTACAACATTTGTGAAAGAATAAAGGAGACAGAAAGAGCCAAGAACAAAAGCAGAACAATATAGTCAACTTTTAATGAAAAGACTAAAGGAAACTCAGCCAGGAAAAGTGTGATCTTGACCAATGTTACCCAACTATCTATAATTCCATGGGTATAGAAATTAACATAGAGTAACACATAACACAAAATTAACTCAAAGTGACCACTAAACTGTTATATTTCTGACAATCCAGCCACTGATAATTCTTTCAAACAAAGAGGCTCCAAATGATAGATCTCACTTGGCAAATGGAGGTAATCTCATGCTCTATGGCTTTGCAAAGTCTCATCTTCCCTTGTAGGTATCAGGTAATCCCTGTGCCACTAATGCAAAATCACAAAACAGTGTAGAAGAGTAATTTTACATCTATCTCCTGGCACATAGGTTATGGCACATGATGTGGAATCTGCCCTATCCACCAGCCCAGCAACATGGAAGTCTTAAATATCTGTATAGCTGAGAAACTTCTTTTCTCTCCAGGAACCAAACTTCCCTAAATCAGGTTGAGACTGGTATCAGAAATTTTAAAACATTCTAATAACATACTACTGAAGGATGATCCCCAAAACTTCTTTCTACCAGTTGCTAAACTATTTGTAACATTCCTGAGACAAACCTGAAAGTAGAACATGATGCTCAGAACTTCTAGAAAACAAGACCTTCAGTTTTTCAATCTGTTTTCCCACTACACACTAAATGCAAAGCCTATGTTTACACACCAAACACATATATTACAAGTATCATAGCCGTCCACAGCCAGGGTGGTAGAGCCTCCCCCTCCATACAGAATCTACATTCAAGGAGTCTCTCTGAACAGACAGTTAACTACACCAATAAAAACACAGGAAACAGGTAAATAGATAATCTCACACCTGCAAAACCTAAAGAAGTGAAACACACAAAGACAGACACATAGACACACACTACCACCACCAATAAAAAAATAACAGGGATTAACAATCATTGGTCATTAATGTACCTTAATATCAATGGAATCAATTCACCAATAAAAAGACAAAGGCTAACAAATTGGATACACTATTCTGCTGCATACAAAAAACACACCTCCACATCAAAGAAAGGCATTACCTCATAGTAAAGGTTTGGAAAAAATATTTTCCAAACAAATAGACCAAAGAATCAAGGTGGTTTACTTATCCTAATATCTAACAAAATAGACTTTCAATGAAAATTAATCAAAATAGATGGAGAAGGGCATTGCATATTGATCAAAGGAAAAACCCACCAAGATGATGTCTCAATTCTGAACATCTATGCCTGAAATGCAAGGGCACCACCCAGGCCATACCTACAGCTGTGAATGGAAAGTATATAAGATATTTACAATTTGAGGAGAAAGGTATCATGCCTGTTGGGAAGTCCAGCACTACTTGAAGCAATGGAGGGAAGGTATCTTGGGTACTTAGGGTTCTGAAGAAAAGGGTATTCTGACTGAATGTTCTCCCTGCAGAATGTAGCAATCCTGTTCCTCTCCAAAAGAGTGCCATTATAGCTGGGCTCTGCTCTACTCTGCTAAGAGTTTCTCAGAAGACATGTCCATTGCTGCTCTGCTCCACTCCTCAGTGCAGTTTCCCAGCAGAGATGTCCATTTCTTCTCATCTCTAGCCCAAATTGTTACTTCTCTGCTTCATTCAACTAAGGGGGTAACTGCTGCAGAAACATAGTGGTCTCCAGGGAAAAGTTGTTACTTCTACTCCACTCCATTAAGGGAGTTTTCCAGCAGGTGTCCATTCCTGATTTGCACCAATCCACTAGTGAGTTTCTGATCTACTCTTGCAAAAGGTCTTCACCAAAAACTTATTCAAGAGATTTATTTATGAGGGAGGAATCCAGGAGAATGGCTGCCTCTGCCCAGATGGAAAAGAGCAGTTGCCAACTGAACAGCCCTTCTATACCAGTTCTTAGGGGCAAAATTTAGCCAGGGAGAAGATTTTCAGGGTGGGAAGTGGTCAGACATCAACCCCTGAGATTGAACACCTTCAGAGATCCGCTGGATTTTGTGCTCATGAATTAGTTGGATTTAAGATCAGGAACTGGTTGGTTTGTGCTCACTTAAGTCAAGGGTAGAGTGTGTTTCTTGTGCTCTGGTTTCACGGTCACTTTGTATTTCTTTGGCTCCAGTTTCAAGGACAGAGTTTGTGTCTTTCACTGGCTCTGGTTTCAGGGACTGGGTGCATTACTTTTGCTGGCCCTTTAACACTACACATATGGCTTCATATAGTTATAAATTCATTTTTCTCTATGAGCTCGCTGGTGCAAACAACATAAAATTGATCATCATAATGCTTAATCAGATTGTTAACATTGTCCAATTTTTTTCTACAGAATTAATACTCTTGTGAAACTGATTATAAGTGTGTTGGCTAACAATCTTTCCAAATACTTTATAATATGAAGCCCTCTCTCACCAAGCTAACAATCTCCAGTGGCACAATTGACCATCAATGTCATATGCCTACCTCCCCATGCACCCATTGGGAATAGGTAAGGCCCAACCTCCAGACTAGTCAGGACATTCTCTAGTCCCTCCCCTTAGCCAGTGCAATGTAAGAGATAGACCAGCAGCCTCCTCCCCACCACTGCCTTCCAAAACATCCCCTAAAGCAACAGAGACCACTGGAGCCATATGGTGCCCCTTTACCAATTCAGGAGAACTAACAGCAGAGCCTTATGCCCCTCCTGCACCAAATGGGAAGAAGAGCAACCACAAGAGGCACAGACCCCTCTTGCACCAACTGGAAGAAGAGTGACCTTGAGCTGTACCTCTATGGATTAAAGAAAGAAATGGATAGACGGTAGTGTAAGAACAAACTAGAAAAAAAAAAGAACAATGGAGCACCACCACATCCGTGTGATTCCACAACAGCAAGACCCAAACATCCCAAAGCAGATGATCTGAAAGAAAGAGACCTTAAAACAACTTTATGAAGATGATAGAGGCCCAAAAACAAATGAAAAAAATTCTCTTAAAGAAATGGAAGAAAAGACAAACAAAAAAAATGGATGAAATAAAAAATCTCTTAAAGTCACGAAATCCAAGAAAAAAAAATCACACAGGTTAAAGAAACAGTTCAAGATTTGAAAATTGAAAGAGATGCAATGAAGAAAACAGAAACTGAGGGATTTAAGGAAAAGGAAAATCTGAGTAAACAGGAACTACAGAGGCAAGCTAGCCAACAGAATACAAGAAATGGAAGAGAGATTCTTAGGCATTAAGGATATGATAGCAGAAATAGATTCACCAGTCAAAGAAAATGTTAAATCATCAATTTTTTAAACAAAAAAAAACATCAAGGAAATCTGAGAAACCACAAAAAGAACAACCATACAAATAATAAGGCTGGAAGGAGAACAAGTCTACTTCAAAGGCACAGAAAATATATTCAACAAAATCATAGAAGAAAACTTTCCCCACTTAAAGAAAGATATGACAACGAAGGGAGAAGACTCATACAGAACACCAAATAGACTGGATTACAAAAAAAGTTCTCTTGACACATAACACTTAAAGCACTAGACATACAGAATAAAGAAAGAATATTAAGAGTAGCAAAAGAAAAAGTCAAGTAACATACAAAGCCAGACCTCTTAGTATTACACTGAATTTTGCAATGGAAACTCCAAAAGCCACAAGATCCATCTAGTACAGACATTCTGAAGATACTAAGAGACCATCAATGCTAGCACACACTACTACACCAAGCAAAGCTTTCAATCACCACAGATTCAATCACCACAGATGGAGAAAACAAAATATTCCATGAAAAAAAATAGATTTAAACATTTCATATTCACAAATACAGCCCTACAGAAAACTCCAACTCAAGGAAGTAAGCTGAAACCACCAAAACACAGGCAATAGATAACCTCACACCAGCAAATCCTGAAGGAAAACATACACATAATACCACCAAAAAAATAACAGAAATTAAAAATCACTGGTCATTAATATACCTTAATTATCAATGGACTCAATTTTACTACAAAAAGATATTGGCTAACAGAATGGATACGAAAACAGAATCTATCCTTCTGCTGCATACAAAATACAGCAAAATCACAAAGACTTCAGAATAAAGGGTTTGGAAAAGATTTTCTGATCAAATTAAAATAAGAAAGGAGCTGGTGTAGCTATCCTAATATATAACAAAATAGACTTCAAGCTAAAATCGATCAAAAGAGATGGAGCACATTTCATATTCATCACAGGAAAATCCATCAAGATGAAGTCTCAATTCTGAACATTTATGCCCCAATTACAAGGACAACTACATTTGTTAAAAACAAAACAAATTACTAAAGCTTAAATGACAACAAAACCCACACACTAACTGGGAGACTTCAACACCCCTCTCTCACCACTGAACAAGCCTGCCTGACAGAATCTTAAGAGAGAAATAAGGGGACTGGCAGATGTTGGTATGTACTTACTAATAAGTAAATATTAGAGGCAAAGCAAATGATAAATAGGCTACAATCCACAAACCCAGTGAAGCTAGGTAAAGAGGAGGACCTGAGAGGGATGCACATGGATTGCTACAGGAAGGAGAAAGTGTTAAGATTGCCAGGGTAAACAGAAAGGGGGAAGTTGAGAGGAGGTGGGAAAATGAGGGCTTGGGATGGGTTAGGGGACACATGAGGAGGGAGAGGGATGAAAGGGATATGTTGACAGAGTGTATCATTAAGGGGATGGGAAGAAATCTGCAGCTAGGGTAAACTCCAGGAAATAGTAAGATTGTCCCTAGCTAAGACTCATAGCCATGGTGGAGAGGGTACTTGAACTAGCCTTCCCCTACACTCAGATTGGTGTTTACCCTAATTGTCATCATAGAACATACATCCTATGACTGATGGAAGCAGATGTAGAGACCCACAACTAAGCACTTGGTCAAGATCCTGGAGTTTAGTTGAAGAGAGGAAGGGATGCTTATAAGAGCAAGGGGTGATGTCAGCATCATGACGTAAAAACCATATTGATAGCTGACCCAACCTAGTGGGAGCTCATGGACTCTGGGACTCTCTGGGACTGACAACTGGGGAGCCTACATGGGACTGCACTCCACCCTTTGAATATGGGTGACAGTTATGTGGCTTGATATGTTTCTCAGTACACAGGCAATGGAACCAAAAATTATCTTGGGCACATGAACTGGCTTTTTAGAGGCCATTGCCTATGGTGGGATGCCTTATTCATCCTTGATGTAGGGAAGAAGGGCTAGGTCCAGCACCAAATTGTGCTGACTACTAAAGAGAGGGCTTACCCCCTATAAGGAGTAGATGGGTTTGGGATAGGGAGGTAACATGAGTGGTAGAAAGAGAGGGGGGGGGGAGCAGGGCTTGGTATAAAAATGGAAGAACATTTTAATTAAAAATTATTTTAAAAAGAAGTCCTCAGTAGCTTTTCAGGTCATCAAAGACTATTGCAATATGCCAACGCTTTAACAGATAGATTGCACACAAAAAGTTTTACTCTTGTTTAGAGTGTAAAACTTTACCACACTGAATACATTTACAGGGTTTCACTGCAGTCTGATTTTTTTTCTCATGATTTTAAACATTACTGACACTTGCAAACATTTTACCACACTGATTACATTCAATGAGTTGCTATCCAGTATGTGTTCTTTTAGACATATCAAGAATACTATGACATTGAAGGATCAATTACACTGATTACATAAAAAGTATACTCTGCAGTATAGTTTCTTTCATACTTTCAATGACAATTGTGACATAACAAAGCTTGACAGCACTGATTACATTTATAGGTTTCCTCTCCAATAAGTGCTCTTTTTTGCCTCTGAAGACTATAGTGACATACAAAGGTTTTACAACATTGATTGCATACACAGGGATTCTTTCAAGTATGTGTGCTTTTATGCATTTGAAGAGTACTGAGCTTTTACTACAATCATTAACATTAATAGGGTATCTCTTATGTATGGGTCCTTTTATGCTTTTGAAGAGTACTTTGATCTTTAAAGGCTTTACCACATTGATGGCATTCATAGGGTTTTTCTCCAGTATGGGTTCTTATATGAATATGAAGAACACTGAGACGTGCAAAGGCTTTACCACAAGTGTTACATTCATATGGTTTCTCTCCAGTATGAGTTCGTTTATGCACTTGAAGAGTACTGGGATGTGCAAAGGATTTACCACACTGATTACATTCATAGGGTTTCTCCCCTGTATGTATTCTTATATGACATTGAAGAGCACTTTTATATACAAAGGCTTTACCACATTGCTTACATTCATAGGGTTTCTCCCCAGTATGTGTTCTTTTATGACTTTGAAGATTACTGTGCTGTGCAAAGGCTTTACCACAATCATTACATTCAAAGGGTTTCTTTCCAGTATGTATTCTCTCATGCCTTTGACGATGACTGTATTTTGCAAAGGCTTTACCACATTTATTACATTTATAGGGTTTCTCTCCAGTATGTGTTCTTTTATGACTTTGAAGAGCAGTGTGACATACAAAGGCTTTATCACATTGACTACATACAAAGGGTTTCTCTCCAGTATGGGTTCTTTCATGTATTTGGAGACGATTGCGACTTGTAAAGGCTTTATCACATTGATTACATACAAAGGGTTTCACTCCAGTATGGGTTCTTTCATGTACTCGGAGACTATTGTGATCTGCCAATGATTTACCACACTGATTGCATTCATAGGGTTTCTCTCCAGTGTGTGTTCTTTTATGCCTTTGAAGATGACTGTATCGTGCAAAGGCTTTACCACATTGACTACATTCATAGGGTTTGTTTCCAGTATGTATTCTTTTATGACTATGAAGATTATTGTATTGTGTAAACACTTTACCACAATCATTACATTCAAAGGGTTTCTTTCCAGTATGTGTTCTTTCATGCCTTTGAAGAGTACTTTGATCTACAAAGGCTTTATCACATTGAGTACATTCATATGGTTTCTCTCCAGTATGACTTCTTTTATGCACTTGAAGAGTATTGAGATGTGCAAAGGTTTTACCACACTGATTACATTCATAGGGTTTCTCCCCAGTATGTGTTCTTATATGACATTGCAGAGCACTATGACATACAAAGGCTTTACCACATTGCATACATTCACAGTGTTTCTCCCGAGTATGTGCTATTTTATGACTTTGAAGATTACTGTGCTGTGCAATAGCTTCACCAAAATCATCACATTCAAAAGGTTTCTCTCCAGTATGTGTTCTTTCATGCCTTTGATGATGAAAGCCTTTTGCAAAGGCTTTATCACACTGATTACCTTCACAGGGTTTCTCTGTGGTATGTGCTCTTTTATGCTTTTGAAGATGACCATGATATGCAAAGGCTTTAACACATGGATTGCATTCATAAGGATTCTTAATAGTATTTGTTCGTTCAAGCAGTTCAAAAGTACCGGGAAATGCAAAGGCCTTAACATATTGAGTATGTACAGAAGGTCTCTCTCCGTTTTGACTTCTTTCTTGCCTACAAGGATAATGAAACATGTAAAAGCTTTAACACATTCAATTGACTGTTGAATCTTTCTATCTGTATTAAACAATTTTACAATATGGTGCAATTGTAAAGAACTAGATCATAAGGTTTTATCACTGTATTTACACTCTTATTGTTTCCCTTCATTCAGAGCAGTTTTGCATCTTTGATGGTAAGATCCTTTATTACAAGATTCAAATTTACAGAATCTTTTTTTCTATATGAGAATTTTCACATGTGTAAAGAAAACTGGAAAAACTCAGAGCTTTACCATCCTTACTGCATTTGTCAATTTTCCTGTACTGTGAATCATACTACATTTCCTAAGTGAACTAGTACAAACAGAAATATTTACATAATCCTCATTCTCACAGGATTTAGTGCAGTGTTTGATGATGTATTAACAATGAAACTGGAAAAATAGTTACTTGTATACTTGAATCAAATTCTACAAAAGTACTCAAACTGGGAACTGATTCATATCTTCTAACTGTTCTGAGAGAGATGTATGTTATGTCTTTCCATATCCCTATGCTCATATGGCTTGTATCCAGAGTGTCATATGATAACCTAAGAACAGCAGAAAGAAATAAAAGATTTCCACAGTGAATTCAGTTTTACTTTCTGTCCTCATAGACATGTGGTACAGGGATTAAGATTTCTACAAGACTGCATTGACTCTTGACTCTAACTGCCCATCTTACTAAACAGCAGAGTCACAACACATACATGCGTAATGCCAGATTTACTATGGACTGTTTGCTTGTTAGAAGGTTTTGGAGGTATATTTATCACATCTTCAATGTGAATACATTTTGTAATATGAGTGGTATAAAAGGAATGGAAAGACAGTTCTACAGCATAGCTCTAATGTTGCCATGATTTAAATTGTGATATCAGTTAAGGCATTGTTTCCTTGACTTCTTTCTTAAAAGCATGCCTTGCAAATGAAATTCACCTACCTAAAATTGAGATATGTGGTTGTGTGAGAATTTAATAATTATCAATGGACTTTAAGTGGTACTTATTTACACTGTTGCTTTTACTTAAAACCTATAGGATATATTACATCTTCTTTAGGGGAACATTTGTATCAGGTTGCACATGAAAATTACCTTTCATGTCTTCTTGAGCTTTCACAATGTTCTTCAATATTTTGGTCTTCCCAACTGTATCCTAAAATATAGTCCCAGAAAATGTATGTTACATTATCGAACAGTGTGCAAAATTTGAGTTACTATGCTCAGTGTACCTTAGAGCCATGCCTGATTTAATCACATCATTCTTCTTTTTCAATCAAATTGTAGAAGAGCATCAATAATCAAGGGCTTGCTGTCCCCTTATTTTAAAATATGAAGTAAAACTTAGTCTCACCTATAGTAGTGAGGTGCCTGTAGGTCTCCAGCATCACATCTTTGTAGAGATTCTTCTGGGAAAGATCCAGCAAAGTCCACTCTTCCCAAGTAAAGTCAATACGCACATCATCATAGGTCACTGCATTCTAAAATAACCCATATAGGTGTACAACCAAAAACATGATACTGATAACATTGTAAATGTATACTTCTTTGACAGTATAGTCATATAATTCTGGTCCTCCCCACACTTATTTCATGACATAGACATTATAATGTAATCACCAAATCACTTTAGAAGGAAACTGAATAGGAGATTCACAACTGTCATTTCTGTACCCTTTGCAAGAGAAATGTCTATTAACAAACATAAAGAGACAAGTAAACAGATTAACAGTATAGAGTACACATGAGAGAAATTGTGTTGGAAATTACTAACCATAAAAAAGAAAATAAGATGGACAAACTGTGTCACGCCTTTAACTCCAACATTCAGAATGCAGAGGCAGGTATATCTGCCTCTGAGTTGAATGCCAGCCTAGTCTATGGAATCAGGTTCAAGACAGCCAGAAGTACATATAAAGACCCTGTCTCCCATGCAAAAATCAGTAAAACAATTAAAAAAAAAAAAAGAAAGAAAGAACTCAGAGGTTTTTACTGAAGTTCCTACAAAGTCAAAGAGTCATTTATTCCTTCCAGTTTGGTTTTCATCTTCAGAAACCTGCAGCATCTCAATTAAAACTGTAAAATCAATCATAGTACATTGAAAGGCACTGTGTGTTTAAACTGTTATAAAAGAATAGATGAAAACATTAGCAATATAAATATTGATTATAAATAATCAACACAGGGCAGGAGACAGCCCAGTAGTAAAGAGCTCTTGACGTTACTGCATATAGGTGGGCACAATTGCCACTACTTATATTGGAGAATCAAAACTATCCACTATTCCAAGTTCAGGGATTCTGAGACTATTTTTTTGATCACTGTGAGGACCAGGCACCCATGTGGTACATATCTATGCAGACAAGTGAAATACTCATATTCATTTAAAAAATTCAAAGCATACACAACATATATGAAGAAGTTCATGCACCTGCAATCCAATGAGTCAGAAGGCTTAGGCAGTATTAACGTCATGAATACATGCCATCCTGGAAAACAGAATGAACCTTCTGCCAAATTTTAAATTTCAAAATATGGATGAACCTCACTACAGCATCATATGCCTGACATCTACAAAAACCTATGTTCCAGGCCCAATACTCAATAACAGAAAAGCAAACAAACAAAAATCCCAGGAATATTGCCCCACTGTTATTCATAGGACTTGGGAGCCAGAGTCAAGGAGATCTATGAGTTTGAGGCCAGTCTGGTGTACAGAGGTGTACTTCCAGGACAGCCAGTGCTACACAGACAAAACTTGTCTTCAAAAATAAACAAACAAAAGAAATAAAACAGCAGGCTAACAAACTGCTGTAGCCCTGAATACCAAATGTTTCTACTGCATCTTATGTGATTTAGAGTTAGAGTCAATACAGCAATGAAGGCATGACAAAACAAGGAAATGGCTGACTAGTTTCAACCACAACACAATATACACAAAGAACAGGAAATGGGTTGAGGCTATAGAGACTCATATCACACCCACAATGAGGAATTTCATTCAGAAGGTCTACTCCCACTAAAGGTTTTACAATCAATGGAAAGAAAGCCACCAAGGAGAGACACATGTTCAAATACATCATCCTATCTGGGAGATGTATCATTCAATCAATTACATTCTAACCCAGGTCACTATAGGCTCATGATCATCCATGAAGAAAATGCATTTAGTCACTACCTTGATTGTGATAGTCTGCAACAGTGCTAACACTGTTCAAATGTCCAAAGTCTCTTCTGAAACTCAAAGTAGTCTCTTGAAAGGGATATCTTGTAAAGTCAGAAATGAAGTTAGGGGATTGGGGATTTAGCTTAGTGGTAGAGCACTTGCCTAGCAAGTGTAAGACCCTGGGTTCGGTCCTCAGCTCCAGGAAAAATAAATAAATAAAAATAAATAAAAGAAATGAAGTTAGATCTTTCCAACATACATTGGCACAGAATATCATTCACATTCCAAAAGAGATAAATGGAGACATTGTAAGGGAAGATTGGACAAAAGCAAGACTGAAACACAGCAGGACAAACATCAAGTTCTGCATCTCTGTCTCAGATGCATGGGGCTTCAGTTTCAAAGGGCTTACATGGCCCTATCCATGAAACTTCTTGTACATCTCTTTCTTTGGCTACTGCTACTCCCTATATGCAGTTAGGTCTCCATGGAAGACATCTTATAGATTAGGTATTTCAATATCTTGTGATCCCAAAGTGCAACCTAGGCTATTGTGTAATATTTTAAGATGTGTTATACTTCTTTGTGCTGTGGAACTTTGGTTTTAATGATGCAAAGATGTGTTGCATTCTTTTATGATGCATTTGTTTAACTCTTTGAAGCTGTGATACTTCTAAAGCCTGTCAAAAATATTTGATTGGTCTAATAAAGAGCTGAACAACCAATAGCTTGGCAGGAAGGATAGGTGAGGCTAGCAGGCAGAGAAAATAAATGGGAGGATAAATCTGGTAGGAAAAAGGAAGGAAGGAGGAGCAAGAAAAGCAGAGGACACCAGGGGCCAACTACCCAGCTACATAGCAAGCCACAGAGTAAGAAGTAAAGACAGCTATATAGAATAGAGGAAGATAAAAGCCCAGAGGCAAATATAGTTGTGAAAATTAAGAAAAAATGGCTAGAAACAAGCCAAGGTAAGGCTAGGCTTATTATAAGAATAAGCCTCTGTGTGTGACTTAATCGAGAGCTGACTGGCCGACGCCCAAAAGAGTAAAGAATAAAAAACAAAAAAGTGGACAACACCAGGCTTCAAACCTCACAGCTTCGTACAGTGAACTCTTACAGTATGCTCATTGGTTTTTCTGACTCTGCCATAGATGCCTGCAAGAATGCTGACAACATTGCTGGACAGTAACCACAGACTAATAATCCATGACCTTAAATTTTGACCTTTTCTTGTTTCCAGGACCAGCACATGATGGGTGATCCTGCAAAGTTTGACTTCTTTTTTTTTTTTTTCAAGGAGTTATTTATTTATTATACATACTATGTTCTTTCTGCATGTGTCCTTGCAGGCCAGAAGAGGGCACCAGATCTCATTATAGATGGCTGTGAGCCACCATGTGGTTGCTGGGAATTGAACTCAGGACCTCTGGAAGAAGAGTTGGTGCTCTTTAACCACTGAGCCACCTCTCCAGCCCAAAGTTTGACTTCTTAATTGGGATGGACACTAACATGCTTGGACCACCGGTGTAGCAGTTCTTGTATGAAATTGCTTACTGTGACTAGGAATCACTTTGCTTACTCCTTCCATAATTTGAATGTTTAGCAGCACAGAGTCTTTCCAGGTTCTACCTAGCAACAAAGTAACTTTTTTTTGTTTCGTTTTTATAACTTGCTTTTATTCTGCTGTGTAGTTAGAGTTTTCCTGCCTGGCCCAGTCAGGACAAATCTCTCTTACCCGCCAGTCCCACAGTCGCTCAGACCCAACCAAGAAAGCACACAAAAACTTATATTGCTTACAAACTGTATGGCCGTGGCAGGCTGCTTGTTATCTACCTTTTCTATCTTAAATTAACCCATTTCTGTTAGTCTATACTTTGCCACATGGCTTGTGGCTTACCAGTGTCTTTACACGTCGCTTCTCATGGCGGCAGCTGGCGGTGTCTCTCTCCAGCCTTCTACTTCCCAGAATCCTCTTCTCTCTTGTCCCGCCTATACTTCCTGCCTAGCTACTGGCCAAACAGCATTTTATTTGTACAGAGCGATATCCACAGCACTGCTGTGATTAAACACACACACACACACACACACACACACACACACACACACACACACACATCTCAGGCAATGAATGCATTAATTTGGCTGATTGTGTCAGATCATACTACATAGTTTTGGAAGATTAGGATAGAAAATCAAGCTAACAAATGAAGGCAAAACCCACTGGCCAAGATTGCCCCTGGCTCTCTCTCTTTTGCCTAATCAGTGTCTCATGCTCACCTAGCTCTACTTTTTAGCCCAGGCACACTTTCTTAGGGATATTGTTACCCTAGGTGGATTTGCCTTCCCATGCCACCCTAAGTGGAAGAGCCTTCTAACATCAGTCATCAATCAAAACAATCTCTAACAGACATGACAGTATTGGGCTAGTATGGATAAAGCCACTATGAACATAGTTGAGGAAGTATCTTTGTTGTAGGATGGAGACATATCTTTTGGGTATATATCCAAGAGTGATATAGCTGGGTGTTGAGGGAGAGTGACTCCCTATTTTCTGATGATTGCATAATGATGTCCACAGTGGCTGTACAAGTTTGTACTTGCAACAGCAATGAATCTCCTCCCTCCATGTCCTTGCCAGCATTAGCAGTCACTTGTCTTTTTTATCTTAACCATTTTGAAAGATATAAGATAAAATCTCAAAGTATTTTCTATATGCATTTCCCTGATGGCTAAGGATATTGAAAATTTTTTTCAAGTGCCTCTCAGCTACTTTAGATTCCTCTACTGAGAATTCTGTTTAGAGCTGTAGCCCAATACAATTGGGTTATTTGGTTTGCTGTTGTCTAGTTTCTTGAGTTCTTTATTATCTTGAGTGAGGGAACCCAGAAGCACATAGACAAACATAGTATGTATACTCACTTATAAGTGGATATTAGTAGTTAAATAAAGTACAATCACAGTAATCCCAGTACAATCCATAGATGCAGAGAGGCTAAGTAACAAAAACATCTCTAGGGGAGATGCATGGCTCTCCTCTAGGAAGGAAATAGAGGGAATAGATTGTGTGTGCACTGGAGGCAGGTTGGGATGGGAACAGGAAGTATCAGGTGAGTAAGGAATGGACAGAGTGAGAGAAGACAATAAGAGATGACAGCAATAGGGGAGCTCTCAGCAGGAGACATGGAAACAGTGCAGCAAAACTTCCCTGGAAGTTATTAGGATGACCCTAGTGAGCATTCCTAGTAATTAAGAATATGGAGGCTGAACCAACCATCTTCTATAAACACATTAGGTTCCCAGTGGTGGGACTGGGACACCAAGCCAGCCACAAAATATTAGTCCCACACTTTTCCTGCCTGCTACATATGCTGGGGCAATGATGTCTGAGAGATTCTGTAGTGGCCAACCAATGACTGATCTAACTTGGAGCCCATGCTCTGAGAGGAAGCTCATGTGTGACACTGCATGGATGGCCAGCAACCAAAACTTGGATGGCTGAGAGAACCAGGGTAGTACCAAACACATGTGATCAAGCAAAAAAAAAAAATCAATGAAATGATTCATAACTATATTCTGCTATAATCATAGACTGGTTCCTATCACAATTGTCATTGAAGAGGTTTCCTCCAGTGGCTGATGAGAGCACATGTAGAGATTCCTACTCAAACATTACCTTAAGCTCTGAGAATCCTGTGCAAGGAGGGCGTGAGTACTGTTGGATCCACAGTAGTCGAGGAAACCAGGAGAATATGACCCACAGAATAAACAAAACAGGATTCATTGGGGCTCAGAGAAACTGAAGTGTCAATCATGGAGCATACATGACTCTATCCTAGGTCCTCTGCATATGTGCTATGGTTCTTTAGCTTGGCATGTTTATGGGACTCCTAACTGTAGGAGTCATGGTATTCTGGCTCATTTGTTGGCTATTGGGACTCTTTTCCTTTTATTGGGTTACCTTGTCCAGCCTTGATAGGAGGGTTTTTGCATAATATTATTGTGCCTTGTTCTGATGTGTTTGTTTAATATTCCAGTGAGGCCTGCTCTTTTCTGAAGGGCAACAAAGTAGCAGTGGATCTGGGGAAATAAGGATTTGTGGAAGGGGGCACTGGAGGAAGTGGAGCAAGGTGAGGTTGGAGTTAGGATATACTGTATGATAGAAAAATAAATACAAAGGAAAAAATGAAAATTCATTAAGTCTAATGGCAATGATCCTCACAATCTGTAACAGCCCAAACTGTGCAAAGGTCCAAAGTCTCTTCTGATTCTTGACTTGTAAAATCAAGAAACAAATGAAGGACTTCCAACATACAATGGCACAGGATATATTTCCATTTAGAAAAAGAGGAATATTATGTATTCCAGCTCCCAAATAAGGCAGACATCCCCTTGATGTGCATGTCACCTCAGCCAAAAGAACAGGTAGGTGGGCCAGCAGCCTATGAAATTTCTACACTCCCTACATTCCCACAGACAAAATCCCATACCAAGACTTCATCTGCCAACTATATAGCCATGTCCCTAGCCCCAAATCACATGGATATCTTGTACTCAAGTACAAGCCAATCATCCAGTAGAATAGGTAGGCAAACTGAGGAGAAACCTCCCTGCTGGACAAGAGGCCATGCCAGCCATCAGAATTCCACCTAGGCTGCTCACCTGTGGATCTCCTCCATTCTTTCAAAAATTCCCAACACTATGCCCAATCACACTTCCCTCCAAATCTATGCTTTGGATCCTCCATCCTGGGTGGAGAGTACTTGCTCAAACAAAAGACACACCATCTGACAGATGCCCATGTAGGCCACCTGTCCACAGACCTCCCCCACTCTCTCAGTAGCCCCTCTACACAACCAACAAACTCTCCCCCTCTTCCCTTTGGTTGATTCCAAACTTGAGCAGATACTCCCTGCAAGAAAAAGGATCACACCTACTACAAGATTTCCAGCCCCTTACTTGGGTTGAGAATCCCTGTTCATCCACAAGCCACACAGACCAGAAGACCAGAGAGCAAATAGAAACCAAGTAACAAAACTGTGGTGGTATTGTGTTCCCCAAAATATTGTGCATCCTAATAAACTTATCTGGGGTCAGAGAACAGAACAGCTACAATATTATACATAGAGGATAGGCAGTGGTAGCACATGTCTTTAATCCTAGCATTCCAGAGGCAGAGATCTATCTGGATCTCTGTGTGTTCAAGGATCAGCTGAGACCCATTCTGGATGAGGACTCAGAGGTTTCCAGTCCGCAGAAACAGGATCAGCTGAGGAATAGGTGAGGTAAGGAAGCTGTGGCTTGTTCTGCTTCTCTGATCTTCCAGCATTCACCCCAATACATAGCTTCAGGTTCATTCTTAATAATAAGACCTTCTAAGATTCATGCTACACAAAACACCCATCTAACAAAGACAAACTGAGAAATTAGCACATAAACACATAGTCACCTCAAATCCAGATACCTGAACAGCATCCTATGAATACAATGAACAGCAAGAGCAATATAAAACCATCAGATTCCAGATATTCTACTACAGCAAGCCCTGAATATTCCACCACAGTTGAAGTACAATTAAGTTAAGACCAACTTCATAAAGATGATAGAAGTCCTTAAACAGGAAGGGGCTGAATCCCTCAAAGGAAGCAGGAAAAAGGATAAATGAAATATTGGAGAAAATTAACAAATCCCTTAAAGAAAACAAAAAGCAAACAAACAAGCAAACAGTTGATGAAAATGAATGAATCTGTTCAAGACCTGAAAATAAAAATAGAATCAATGGCCGGGTGATCGTTGCACACGCCTTTAGTCCCAGCACTCGGGAGGCAGAGGCAGGCGGATCTCTGTGAGTTCGAGGCCAGCCTGGGCTACCAAGTGAGTTCCAGGAAAGGCGCAAAGCTACACAGGGAAACCCTGGCTTGAAAAACAAAACAAAACAACAACAACAAAAAAAAATAGAATCAATGAAAAACAATGCAAACTGAAGGAATTCTAGAAATGAAAATCTAAGTATTTGAACAGGACCTACAGAAGCAAGATTCACCAAAAAAAAAAAAAAAAAAGAAAAGAAAAGAAAAACAAGACATAGGACAGATATTTTCAGGTTCTGAAGGTTTGATAGAAGAGATGGAATATTGATGAAAGAAAATGTTAAATCTAAAAATTTCCTGGAACACTATAAAAAAGACCAAACTTAAGAATAATAGGAACAGAAATAGAAAAATCTCAGCTCAAAAGCCCAGAAAGTATCTTCAAAAAAATTCATAGTAAAAAATTTTCCTAACTAAAAGAAGATCGGGTCTAGGGAGAAGGCTCAGTGGTTAAGAGCACTAGTTGTTCTTCCCAAGGACCCAGGTTCAATTCCCAGCACCCACATGGCAGCTCACAAATGTCTATAACTCCATTTCCAGGGGATCTGACACCTTCACATAGAGATATGTATATATGCAGGCAAAACACAAATGTGCATAAAATAAAAATAAATTATTAAAAAAAAGATCACAGAACACAGCCCACAAAATCACTAAGCAGGGCTCAAAGGGGCTCACAGAGATGGAAAGAGCAATCACAGAGCCTGCAGGGGTCTGTACCAGGTCCTCTGCATATGTTATCATTGTATAGCATGGAGTCTTTGTGCAGTGGGAATGATGGGGGGGGTGTCTCTGACTCTCTTGCCTGCTCTTGAAACACTTTCCTCCTACTAGGGTGCCACATCCAGCCTTGATGTGATGGTTCGTGCCTATTTTTTTTCCTTTTATTTATTCTCTCTGCCTGCCAGCCCTGTCTATCCTTTTTTCCTGTCTCGCTATTGGCAATTTGTGTCCTTATTAGACCATAAGGTGTTTGAGACAGGCAAAGTATCACAGCTTCACAGAGTTAAACAAATTCAACATAGAAGAATGCAACACACCTCTGCATCATTGAACAAGTGTTCCACAGCATAAACAAAAGTAACTCACCTTAAAGTAATATCCTACAATGAGTGAGGAAATGAAAACTTTTCCAAACCAAATTCAAGGTAACAGATTTTTAAAGAAGCAGTATGTGATTTGTTTTATACACTTAAAGCTCAAATTGCTTTATGAGTCACAAGAGCTTTTGAAAACAAGTTTATCCCTAGATTCTCTATGTGTTTGTGGGTGAGATATAATGTCTTCCCTGTGTATACATGTGACAGAGAAGAAAAGAGGGGTCAGATCCACTGGATCTGAAGTACCAGGTTGTTATGAGCTTCCTAACTTGGATATTGGGATATGAACTCAGGTCATCCCCAAGAAGAATACATGCTGTGACAACTGCCCAGCCACAGAGTACTTTTCATGCAACACAATAAAAGTCTTTCACAGATTAACAACAAAACCTAGATAAGCCACGAAGTAAATAAATAACCCATGGAAACATGATGCATCAACATTAAGAGGTTATGTATGGTAAATTTGCAGCATGAATTGAATACAATTCAAAGAAAATTCTCAACAATTTATCATAGGATTCCTGATTCCAATGCTACATGCAAAGTGGAAACACTCAGAATGCTCAATAGGATTATGAAAAAATAATACACATAGTGATACCATGTGACTTCTATATTTACCACAAAGCTACAATAATCAAGAATGTGTACAACATTTGTGAAAGAATAAAGGAGACAGAAAGAGCCAAGAACAAAAGCAGAAAAATATAGTCAACTTTTAATGAAAAGACTAAAGGAAACTCAGCCAGGAAAAGTGTGATCTTGACCAATGTTACCCAACTACCTATAATTCTATGGGTATAGAAATTAACATAGACTAACATATAACACAAAATTAACTCGAAGTGACCATTAAACTGTTATGTTCTGGACAATCCAGCTACAGATATTTCTTTCAAACAGAGAAGCCCCAAATGATAGAGCTCTCTTGGCAAGTGGAGGCAATCTCATGCTATCTCTGCAAACTCTCATGTCTGCTTGTGAGTATCAGACAAACCCAGTGACACTGATGCCAAATCACAAAACAATGTAGAAGAACAATTCCTGGCACATGGGTTATAGCACATGACGTGGAATCTGCCCTACTCACCTGCCCAACACCATGCAAACTTGAAATATCTCTACATCCCAGAAACTGCTTTCCCCCTCTGGAACTGGAATTCCCTGAATCAGGTAGTGACTGATATCAGAAAATTTAAAACATTCTAATCACATACTGCTGAAGGATGACCCTAACACTTCTTTCTACCAGTTGTTAAATTATCTGTCACTTTTATAAGACAAACATGAAAGTTGATTGCAATGCTCAGAACTTCTAGAAAACAAGACCTTCAGTTTTCCAATCTGACTTCCCACTACACACTAAAATAAAAGCAAAGCTGATGTGTGCACACCAGACACATATTACAAGTATCACAGTTTCTCATAGGCAGGGTGGTAGAGCCTCCCCTTCCCATAGAATCTACCTTCAGGGAGTCTCAGAGAAGGGCCACTGCCCAGGTCACCATATGGACCAACAGAATCACAATCTGGCTCATGGCCCATCCCAGTCATAGAAGCTCTGACTGCTCAGCAGAACTGCTGCTCTTGGTCTGGGGTCAGTGTTCCCCACAATCACCATGACATGGCTTGTGGTCTCTCTCATAGCTCCCTACAGCAGAGCCAGAAGAGAGTTCTAGAAAGAATTTGCAAGCTACCTCTCACTGGTACTCCTAATTGCTAAGCCTTCGCAGGTTCCCACATTAGCTAAGATCACCCAACTGGGACTCAGGACAGTAGCAATTCCCCTACTGGGTAATCAAAGTTCAAATGACACAGACATCAGAGGCCCTCCCAGCTCTGCCCTTCCACTCTAGGGACAGACAGAACCCTAATCTGGGAAATTTATCTTTTAGTAGAAATTCTTCCAGTCTCCCAGAGCAATTCCTGTACCTTTTCCAAGGCACAGAGTCCTTTGTGCACAAATTCCAATACACACTGGCAGTCCAGTGGAGCCAACCCTTTGCTTCATAGCTCAAAGTCCTGCGGCCAAACATAGGTCTCATTGAAAAAGTAACAATTCTTACTGTGTAACTGCTGTTAAAGAAAAACAGTACAGGAATTACAAAACAATGAGTCATCAATAGTAGGGCTTGTCGGAAGGAAGGAGGCTGTCGGCATGTAACGCAAACAATATTAGGTCCAGCCTATATTGTTTGCTCCCAGGGTTTGTGGAAGAGTCTACCAACCAGCTGAGGATTCTAAGCTGAAGGATATTCAATGAATCAAATTGAGTTCTTTAGTCCATTCACTTTATTCTTCTATGGCGATTCTATCTACACAGTTTATTTTCTGCTCTCTTACTTAGCTCCTCTCAGTCCTCCTGCTCTCGGTCCCTCCTCCTCTCAGTCCTCCTGCTCTCGGTCCTCCTGCTCTCGGTCCTCCTGCTCTCGGTCCTCCTGCTCTCGGTCCTCCTGCTCTCGGTCCTCCTGCTCTCAGTCCTCCTGCTCTCAGTCCTCCTGCTCTCAGTCCCTCCTGCTGTTCTCTCATCATTCTAACTAGTTCTTTCCATCTCTGTCCTCATCTTTATTCTTCTCCATCAATCCTCTTCTCTCAGTGCTCTCAGAGAACCAGTATTTTTACCCACACAGTAATTCTTTTGTAAAGCAATGTGAGGCCTGAAGTTTTTATGGTCTCAGAGAGAGGTGATAAGGACCCACACAATGAATTGTCACCTTCCAATTACAACCCAAAAGGGGAGTGACTAAGGGGGAGTTCTCTGGTAGGGTCAACTAGAGGCTAAGATCAATTAGGGAATTTACGTGCTCAAACTATAATTTAGAAATGGCTAGGTAAGATGTTAGGGGTCAATAAGTCACAAGAAAGTAAACTGTCTTTGGTGCCACTTTTCCCGCTCACCCTGGCTGCAGCAGCTTTTTGATAGGGAAGGGACATATGTTAGGTGGCTAAGCAACCTATGTCAGAGTGTGCAAGCACTTTCACTCAGAGTAATTGCTGAGGAGAAAAATCTAGGAATAACACCTGGCTGTGGAAGAATAAAAACTTAATTTGTACAAGAAAGAAGCTTGGCACCTATCACCTGCCTAGCCTTGTAGGCAATCTTGGGTCAGTGGGAAGTAACTGCCTTGACTCAGTATCTAGCAAATGGCTAAAACATCATCCCAGGAATGTGAGCAGTAAATCTCTTAAATTAGGGTCTTGTGTAAATAACCCAAGGTGAAGGTAAGGAGTTGAGGATTTAATTGTTAGTGGTTCTTTTCTCTGTCTGTGAGTGAGATGAGCTAATGTTTATCTATGTGTAGTTTTGTCCTTGGAAAAAGGTATCTTCGTTGAAATATTTTTGTCTGGAGAATGGCCCTATCCAGATATATGTTAATGAAAGATAAACACAGCTGGGGACAGTTGTCCAATTACCCCAAATGTATAGGAAAAGTTGTGCCCAAGATTGAGATGCAATCATGAGATTACATGTATATGTAACATGAAGATGCACGGTAAATGGGGAGACTCATATCTGTTATTGCACAAGAAGTTTACAAGAGATAGCCAGTTCATTCAAAAGGCAGTAATTCCATAATGCCTTGTGTGGTGGTTTCCTCTAACAGAACCCTTAGTTCTGATAGATTGACCTTCTGAACACTAGTTGTCACTGCTGCATACTCTCATGGACTTTCACTACCAGCGGCTCTCAACAGGCAGTCATAAACTCAAAGAATTATTTTGAAAACTTGAAACAGATTTGATGACCATGTGTCCCAGAGACTAGGGATTAGTATGAAATCCATGTAAATATTACACACATCTTTTATTTTTCCCTGAGGCTATACATCTTAAACAAGGAGAGTAACAGTCTGTTAGGCAGGGCCGCAATATTTTACTCAGGTCTTCTATACTGGTAGAAACACGAACTACAGCAATTTCCTTTCATGATAAGGTCAATCCTTTATCCAGATTATTGAATGCTCTGGTCTATGGTCCCAAGGAAATGGCCAGTGAGGACATTTATAGATCATCTAAAATTGATTGCATGATTCCACATTGATAAATCAACTACTGTTGAAGCAGGAAAGCTCTCACCTTCTGCCCTTCCCCTGCATTTCTGCACTTTTACTACAGCAGTTTTAAAGTTGATAAGTGAGCTCAATTCTTGCACAGGTCCCTCTTCATTTGTTATATCCCCCCAAAAAAGACAGAGAGATTGGTTGACATTCATTAATTATGTGGTTCACTTTTACTCCTCACTGGGCTGACAAGGCCCAGCCTGGAAGCAGTTGGAGGACAGTCCTTCCTGGGCAGCAGAGGCAGGAGTAAGTGTTCAATGAAATTCATAATTACATAGCATGAGTCAAGCATACGCTACAGGAGACATTCTGCTACATAGAAATCACTAATCAACAGCACTTAAAAGAAAAAGAGGGAAACTATTAATGACCTGGAAACATTAGAGAACAGAAACAAGTAGAGATAAGAGCAGTAATGCACTTGAAGAAAATGTTTAAAAAATAATAATACCACCGGGCGGTGGTGGTACACACCTTTAATCCCAGCACTTGGGAGGCACAGCCAGGTGGATCTCTGTGAGTTTGAGGCTAGGCTGGCCTAAAGAGTGAGATCCAGGGCAGGCACCAAAAACTAAACAGAGAAACCCAGTCTTGAAAAAAACAAAAAGAAACCAAAACAAAAAATAATACCAATAAGTGATATTTTAAAATGATAAAAATAATGTATTTTTAAGATAAAAAAATTTAGCTACATTGATTTCAAAAATAGTAGGACCTTCTCTAATAGAGGGAATGTCATTTATAAGAGATAGATTGATTCTGCACATATTCACTTGTGAGCTGCTGAGGTTTATAACCTGCCACACAGAGTTACAGTCAGTGGCCTTTTCCTCAAACCTCTGAGCTGACATAACTGTGTCAAGCAGGATTGAGCATATCTGCATAAGAGAGTTTGCCTAATTGAAAAAAATCAATTTGGGAAGTTGACCTTCCCTAATTGTACACCAAGCAATATTGTCTGTCTTCATTCACAAGTCATCAATTGGTACATGCTGAGAAATTATAAAACCATTACCCTGCTACAATCATGTTCATTTTCATATTGGTGACTCCAGCAGCTCATTGCCTACCATATTTCCCCCAGCAGTGCACACAATAAACTGTTCCTTCTATTCTGGTCTTAAGGTAGAAACCATGCTCCATATGCAAATCCATTTTCTTTTACTACAATGGATATTCAATTCCTTGACTGAAATGGATAATTTTGAAACTCTGAGGTGATACAATCATTTAATTTAAGATTTTGGAGGGCTGCATCTGGCTATTCCCATGCAGCCTGGGGAGGACCCACTACACTGGCCACTTTAGCTCAGTGGGAAGTTCCTCCTAGTCTGGGGAGAGGGGGACTTCAATTACCATGGCCATTCAGTGCTTCCCATCTGAAGACAGAAGCCCATTGCTTACCATAGGTGGCACATTCTCTACCAACAGCAGAGCCCATGGCCAAGTGTACACAAGCCCCCTTCCAACTTCCTCAGCAGAGGAGCTGAGCCAGAAGCCTGGTGTAGCTGGAGAGTTTCTCTCCGGTCCTGTTAAGCCCCCGTAGTCCCACAGTCCACTTATAAAATAAACACACAGACACTTATATTATTTAAACTGTTTGGCCTAATGGCTCAGGCTTCTAGCTAGCTGTTCTTATATCTTAAAATTAATGCATTTCTATTAATCTATAAGTTGCCACATGGCTTGTGGCTTACCACTATCTTAACATCTTCTCATGGCGGCTGGCAGTGTCTCTCTGCCTCAGCCTTCCACTTCCCAGGCTTCTCCTCTCTCTTTGTCCCACCTATACTTCCTGCCTGGCTACTGGCCATTCAACATTTTATTTATCAATTAATCCTCCACAGCAGCCTGGTACTGGAAGAACCCTCCCATCTGACTGATGGATTCACTTGAGTCCCTGACTGGCTATTGAGATCTGAATGACAGACCCTGGTGAGCTGAAGGAACACAGCACAGTACTTCCAAGCCCTGGCTTCCAACAGAAGCACAGATCTATCTCAAATGGGCCGAAGATATGTGTCAAATTCCACAGCAAGTCTCTTGCTAATGTACACCAATGGGTTTGGTTTAAAAAGGACATATGCAAATTCAGAAGGAGGCTAACTGGACAACAATGCACAAGAGGAACATAGGATAACTTGAGAACATTATAAACAAAGTCACTTTGTAGACAAGGCTGGCCTTGAACTCACAGAGATTCGCCTGCCTCTGCCTCCCAAGTCCTGGGATCAAAGGCATGCACCACCATCACCCAGCCAGACCTGACATTTCAATGGGGATATGTCAATCTTCTGGCCAAGGAACCTGGTCTATGGAACCCAAGAAATAGCCACTCAGGACATTTATAGATCACCTACAACTAATTTACTGATTGCAGATTGGTAATCCTCCTAATATCCCTCACCTTCCTTACTGTGACCAGCTTGCAATGTGGGGACAATCAATTTGCATTCTTACACAAGCACCCCTGCATTGCCACTCCCCAATAAAACCTTGGCCTGCATTAGGACACTCATTCCTCTGTCACTTTTTCTTTCTTGACGACCAGTCAAGGCCCACCCTGGAATGACCGACACACTTGGACTTGGAGGCAGGAAAGAGAAGGTGGAAATGATGCAATTATAATCCCCCCAAAATAATGTTAAAAGCTGAAACAGGCTTTAGAAATATATTCTCGGCTGGGCGGTGGTGGCTCACGCCTTTAGTCCCAGCACTCGGGGGGCAGAGCCAGGCAGATCTCTGTGAGTTCGAGGCCAACCTGGGCTACCAAGTAAGTTCCAGGGAAGGCACAAAGCTACACAGAGAAACCTTGTCTCAACAAACAAACAAACAAACAAACAAACAAACAAACAAACAAAAAAGAATATATTCTCCAGAGACTAGGGATTTATATTAAAGCACACCAAGAAATACTTCCACTGTCTTGCAAGTCCTGACATTAGAGCCATGCACCTCTAAGCCCAGCTGAAATGTGCTTTTTAAATGATCTATCTGTAAAACAGAGAATTAAAGGATAAAATAAAATTTCATAAGAAATCATAAATGTTCTGATAAACAGTAATATCTCTTGAAATTCTATAATAATAATGTAAACTGGCAAATCATTTCATATATTCTCAATAACTAGGTTATTTACTTTGTGAATTTCACCCATTTAAAGTTATTTGAACAATGTTTGTGTGTATACACCTGAGCCATCATGCATATGTGGCAATGAGAGGACAACTTAAAGGTGTCTCTTATCTACTTCCCTATGTGAGTTCTAGAGATAACACCCGGAGAGTCATCTGGCTGCAAGTGACCTCAGTGACACTTATTTGGGTTTAAAATTATTTATGTATGAGCTGTGCATATGTGTGTGTGTATGCCACAGCCTGAGTGTAGAAATAAGTGAAATATTTATAGGAGTAATTTGAGTCGTCCAGGGACTGAACTCAGGTCATTAGGTTTAGCAGCAACCAACTTCACCCACTGAAACAATTCTATGGCAATAGAATGTGGTTCTGAGAAAGTGTTTGGAACTTTCTCAGTGTTTAAGAATAAAGTGTTTAATCCACAGATTCAACTAACACCATCCAAAGAAAAGAAAAAAGAAAACAAGAGATAGCAGTATATCATTTCCATTTGCAAAGAGGCTCTATTAATTCAAATTGTCCTGTTTTCTTCTATCATGAAATGACAATATGTTTATAATCTGAAAAGAAGGCAATATTTTACTGATGTAGTATTTCAACTAATTTTATTTGAGGCCCAGTGAGACAGCTAAGTGAGAAATGTCTGTACAAGGCTGGGACCTGACCTCGATAACCACATGAAAAGGACCACAAGTAGACCCCACAAAGTTACCTTCTGGTCTCCGCATACCTGTCATGGCCTAAAAACCCAAAATATCACACACACACACACACACACACACACACACACACACACCCCAGAAATAGGTATTGTTTGTTTTGTTTTCTTTTGTTGTTAATAAATCTCAATGCCATTACATCATCTAGCATCTCTGGATAATCCCCTGGAAGGCAGTACTTCAAGATGAAGTGCCAAAAGTGAAATGAATGGGGACATGAAGAAGCAAGGAACTTCAAATAATACATACATATCCACATAATGTCAAACTATGTTGTGAATTATTGGTGTAGACCACATGGCGACCACAGCTGCTGGACAAATTTCCAGCATTTCAATATTACAGACAGATCACACTTTTCCAGCACTGTTTTACTTTCATTTTTTAATGATTCTCACTATTAATGACTTTCCCTTTGGGAAATTTTGTGCAGGTTTTGGTAAAGGATAAAAATGTATACAATGATATACTCTGTAAAGAAAATAATTCTTTGGAAAAAATCCCTGTCACAATGGAAACAGCAATTGCAGGGTGCCTTTATAATTATATCAAGAACAGGATAGTTAGAGATGTACTAGACACACCTGATCCTAAGAAGAAATGCCTACAATTCAGAGCCAGATCCTGAAGCAATTAAGGGTAAGAATCCAGTTAATAGACATAGAGAAATTATAATGGTATCATATAATGTGAAAATAGTAAGACATTAGGACCTTCCCTTTAGGGAGCATTACGAGGGGAACAGGCCCATATAGTAAGATGAAGAAATTGTAGTAGTTCTGCTCCCCAGAAGAATTCATGTTTCCAAGGTCAGGTGTTTGGTTAAGGGTCGCCCTTCCCTCAGGGGCTTGCGGAAAATTCCCAGTTGCTAAAGCACTCATTCTCCTTATCTGTGGAAGAAAACACTTTTGGTCCTTTCATTAACATATGCCTGGTGTCTATGGTCAAGGTCAAGGCTAGCTTCTTTAACCCATAATTTCAAGCCTCACACAAACTCACAAGCCCTCTTCTCTCCTGTTGAATCCTATATACAACTATAGAGTATAAAAGGTGTCTTCTTTCAATTAAATGCAGCCATCTGGTTCACCCTCACATCATGTCAGTCTCCTCCTTCTCTCTCACCCCTGCTGTCTTCACACATTGTCTTTGGGACCTGAACCCCCTCTCCCCAAGCAGGTCTCCAGCAAAATATACAATTCATTGCTAGTTATCCTACGTTATCACATTTCCACCAGACAGATAAAAATGATGCTTTGGATACACACATGGGATATTTAATGTTTCTTATATTTTATTCTATTAAGAATTTTAACACTAACATAGTTCAAGCATGTTGACAAAACAGCACACATTGGGGGTACATCATCTACCCTAGGACTTGTACTAAGGAGGTGGAGACATAAGGACCATGGGTTCAAATGTATCCCTGACTAAATACAGATATCCAAGCCAGGCTAACAAACAAATAACCTCTCAAGGGAATTTGTGAAAGGATGAAAACCAAAACCAGGAACAATCTCTTACAGACATAGCAGGGTTTTTTTTTGGCTACTGTGCATAAAGATGCTATGAACATAGCTGAGTAATTGTTCTTGGGGCCAGATAGAGGAGCATCTTTTGGATATATGCCCAAGAGTACTAAGGATGGAATATGAGATAGATCAATTCCCAATTCTCTCAGGAACCACCATATTGATTTCAAAAGCTGTACAAGTTTGCACTCCCATAAGCAATGGAGGAGTGTTCCCCTTACTGCACATCTATTTTGGCATGGTGTGTTTCTTGTGTTATTGATGTTAGCCATTATGACAGGTGTAAGATAAATCTCAGAATAGTTTTTATTTGCACATCCCTGATGGCTAAGGATGTTGAAGTCAGCCATTTTAGATTCCTCTGTTAAAAATTCTGAGTTTAGATCTGTACCCCACTTATATTGGGTTATTTGGCTTGTTCATGTCTAGTTTCCCGAGTTCTTTATTATCCTGAGTGAAGCAACTGAGCACCACATAGACACACATGAAATGTACTCACTAATAAGTGGCTATTAGCTGTTAAGTAAAGAATAATCACAGTATAACCTACAAACCCACAAAGGATAAGTAACAAGGACAGCTGTAGGGAGGGATGCACAGATATCCCTAGAAAGAGGGAACACAATTGATTTTGTGGGTGGATGGGGCAGAACCAGGCCTCATCAGGTAAGCAAGGGAAGTACAGAGGGAGAGAATACAGAGGGAAGATTTTAAAAAGCAATGTGGAAAACTAATGCAGTAGAAACTTCCTGGAAGTCTTGAGTGTGACTGAATGAGTACTCCAAGAAAGTGAGACTACAGAACCGGAATTGGCCATCTTCTTTAACCACACAAACATGGATCCCAGTGGTGAGACTGGGACACCAACCCAGTCACAATTTTTGACCTGTGGCTGCATTCCTGCTGAGCCACACCTGGCCTGGCTCCAGAACATAGCACCTAGCCCTAATCCATCCTTTAACCATTACCTGTTGTTTCTCCAGATGCCTTATGTGATTCTTGGATGAGTCTCTCCTAAGGATACAAAGCCTATGCAAAACTTGGTTCAGGAAACCTGGAAAACCATGGTACCTGAGAAATAGAGGAATTTGCACTTAGCATTGTATCTTTTTGGGAGCTCCTTTCAGATTATTTTGAGCATATGGAAATTAACTGGCTAAACTGTAATAGAGAGAAATAAAAATGCCATAGATGAAGGGAGATGCTTCAGTCCTTCCAGGGTGGATCCCCCTGCAGCCATGAAAGGCTACATTCATTCTTACGATGCCTCTGAGTCTTCTTTCCATGGATGCAAGTGAACCCACATACCCGTGCCTCAACAAACAGTGACACTGACCCACAGTCGTGTGTCTGCAAGATATGCTGGGGCAATAGCAGTTCAAAGCCTGTGTAGTTGCCAATGAATGACTGGTGTAAATTGAGGCCTACGCCACAAGAGGGAGCCCATGCCCAACACTGCCTGGATGAACAGGAACTGGATGCTGAATGGCTCAGAGAATTAGGGAGAGCCAAACACAATCTACCAAAAAGAAAAAAAGTCAATGAAATGATTCCTAGCTATATTCTAGAATAATCAGAGATTGGTGCCTAGCCCAATTGTCATCAGAGGGGCTTCTTCCAGCAGCTGATTGAAGTAGATGCAAATATCCTCATAAAACAGTAGCTGGAGCTCAGGGAACCCTGCTGAAGATGGGAAGAGGTGGCACTGTAGGAGCCTGAAGGGTCAAGGACACAGGAGAACATAGCCCAGAGAATCAACTCTAAGCAGGAATCATAGCAGCTCTCAGAACATGAAGTAGCAATCATGGTGCCTCCATAGATCTAGGGCAGGTCTTATGCATATATGCTATGGTTGTTTAGGTTGGTGTTGTGTAGGACTCCTAACAGTGTGGGGGTGGGGTGGGGGGTGGGGGGTGTCTCTGACTCTTTTCTTAGCTCTTGGGACACTCTTCTGAGAGGATGACAGGGCTGTAACCATCTTAGAGAAGGGTCCGACTGGGGACAGCAGGCCCTGGGAAACCCACCAGAGGATGTGCTGCCCCTAGACCCAGACAATTAAGAGACACATAAAAAAAAATGAGTTCCAGATATTTCTTTCCATAAACTAAAAGATATGGTAGATTATATACCATAGCTGTTAGAGGGAACAAGTTTCCTACAGATAAGAAATGGAATGTCTAAATGTCAGAGAAAATGGGTCTGCCCAACACCACACACACCTGAAGTATCTCGGCAGCTCAGAACTTCTTTTCTCCCCTGGAACTAAACTTCCCTGAAATCTGGTGAACTGTATATCAGAAATTTAAAAACATTGAAATCACATATTTCTGAAGGATGATCCACACCATTTCCTTTCTACCAGTTTTTAAACTATTTGTAACATTTATAAGACAAATCTGAAAGTGGGAAACAATGCTCAGGATTTCTAGAAACCAGACCATCAGTTTTCAAATCTGTCTTCCCATTGCACATCAAAATAAATGCCTGTGTGTGCACATGGGACACATATATTTCAAACATTATGCCCTTCCATAGCCAGGGAGACAGAGTCCCCACCTCTCCAGGGAATCCACATCCAAGAAGGCTCAGAAGAGAAAGATTATTGCCTAGGTCACCAAATGGACCAAGAGAACCAACCACATTCTGACTTACAGTACATCTCAGTCCCATCAGCTCTGACAGCTCAGTAGAAGTGCTCCTCCACATTCCCCATGACAAGGCTTGTGGTCTCCCTCACAGCTACTTACATCAGAACCAGAGGAGAATCCTGGAAAGAACCTGCAGCTAACCTCCCACTGCTACTACTAATTGCAAGGCTTTCCCAGAGCCCCACATTAGCTAAACTCACCCAGCTGGGCCTCAGGACATTAGCAGCTCCCCTACTAGGTGATCAAAGGTCTCAGATAGCACAGGCCTTCCCAGCTCTGCCTTTCCACCCTAAGGACAGACAGGGTCCTAATCTGGGGAATTTGTATTTAGTAGAAATTGTTCTAGACTCCCAGAGGACTTTCTGTTCTCTTGCAAGAAACAGGGTCTTTAGGTGAACACCCCATTACACACTCAATGTCCAGGGCAGCCACCCATTGCCTCATAGCTGGGAAGTCCTGTAGCCAAACACAGGTCACATTCAAAACTGTTGCTAAAGCAAAAAGAGGCTATCAATTAGAAAACAATAAGGGATCAAGAAAGGGCTTGCAGGCAGGAAAGAGACTGTGGACATGATGTAGTTATAATCTCAAAGAATCCTTTTGAAAAGTTGAAACAGGCTGCATGGCCATGTGCTCCAGGGATTTGTATGAGAGGATTTCTCATACCTTTCCTCTCAGGCTGGACATCTTAAATCAGGAAAATGTGTCAGGGCCACATTTTACCCAGATCTTCAATTTTGGTTGAAGTCGTGTAAGGGCAGTGATTTGGTTTCACAATAAGGCCAGTCCTTCATTTAGATGCTTTATTGCCCTGGTCTGTGGATCCCAACACATGACCAGTCAGGACATTTATGGATCACCTAAAGTTAATCACCTGACTCCACATGGCTAATCTCAACTGCTGTCACATCAGGAAAGCCCTCACCCTCCTGTCTGCCCCTCCCTGTCTGCACTGTTGCTGCACCAGCTTCAAAGTTGTCAGAGAACTCAATCCTTACACAAGTCCCTCTTCATTTGTAACTAACTCCCCAATAAAAGCCAGAGGTATAGGAGGACACTCGTTCACTGGTCTAATTTTCCTTCTCATGGACTAGTCAAGGCCCAGCAATGAAGAGTTCTTTCATCCTTCTTTCTGCCTCTCCATTTCTGCACTGTCACACTACACCAGATTCAAAGTTGTTTGACGGAATTCAATTTTTGCAAAGGTCCCTCTTCTTTTGTATGAGTCCAATAAAAGCCAGAGTGATTGGAGGACACCCATTAACTCATCAAGTCCCAGACTTGAAGTCACATGACTGTCTTCTCAGCACCGGGCAGCAGAGGCAGGATTAGGTGTTCAAAGCAATTCTCAACTTTATACCAGGAGGCAAGCCGAAGCTACAGGAGACATTACTCTACACAGATATAAATAATCAACATTTGAGATAAGAAGCAATGATATTATTAATGACTGAGAAATATTGGAGAACAGAAATGAACAGAAAATAGAGCAACAATGCATTTAAAGAAAATGAAATTTTAAAAAATGATACCAATAATTGACTTTATAAAATGATAAATATAATTTAATCTTAAAATAAAAAACATAACTATATTGTCATTGGAAAAGACTAGGTCCTAATATAGTAGAGGGAATGCCATTAATAAGAGGTAGATTGACCTTTCCCATAGGCACATGTTGGCTGCTGAGATCAGTAATCAGATACACAAGAAAAGTTACAATTGAATGGCCTGTTTCTCAGTCCTTTTTTTCCAACTTAACTGTGTCAAACAGGGTTGAACATATCTTCATTGGAGAGTTCCTTAATGGGAAACTCAATATTCTTTGGCTCAAATTAACAATCACAAACTGTACCTCACCGATCTGGTGTTCATTCACATGATATGAATTAAAAATGCTGGGAAATGATAAAATCACTCCTCCTCCCACAATTAGGTCTTTATTCATAACCAGAGTTGATCGCCTGCCCTGATTCCCCCTGCAGTGAACAAAACACTATTCCTCCTAGTCTGATCTGGAGGCAGAAGCCTAGCTCCACATGCAAATCCTTTTCCTGTGACTACAATGGAGAGTCGACTACATGACTCTGAGGTGGTACTGTCATTAAATTTAAGAATTTAGGAGGTGTAATATAGAGGACTGTAAGGTCATTGCCCTGTAGAGCAACAGGCTGGAATCAAGGCCACCTGAGTCTCAGAAACATTTTTCTAAAAGGCTGAAAATGCAGCTGTTCTAGAATTAATATGCCATCCAAGGGAGAAATTACTCTACACACTTACAAGATTAATAAAGAATCACTTTACTGATACTATGCAGCATTGCTAATGCTCAACATGAAGACAGCCTGGACAGACTATGCATTCCTTACTTTCTTTTGGGTTCATTGCTGCAAGCCACAGGAAAGTGTAATGGAATTTGGCTACTATGAGAAATGCTATTACTTGGAAAGGTCAAGGACTTTCTAAAGGTCAAGCCATGGCTTAAGAGGTCTTGGTGATATTTTACCTTTTGTATATATATTATCCAGTTCCTACAATGATTTTCTCCTATGCTGTATATGCTTCCAAAAACTTCTATGCATAGGATCCCAGGCACAGTCTTGTTTCTTGGGCAAATGAGGCTCAGACCCTCCTTTCTATCACAGCCCAAATGGCATTCCATAGCAATTGACTCAGAACAAAGAGATTTTTGCATACCAGGTGCAAAGTAGCTTTGAGACAGATTTCCTGGCTCCCACCAAAGTTACCCTACCCTGCCATTATATGGCAACACAGGAAAACAGAGGCAGTTTTATTTGAGTGGCTTACAGGCTCATTTACCTAACCACCCGTAAGATTGTAGAGTTTGAGCACATTTATGATAGACTCGTAACGACAGACTCATAACATTTCACCTAACCACTTATTTGACTATATTCTGAGCACATAAATTCCCCTTCTAACTTATTCCAGGCCTTATCTGACCCCACCTCCTCTATTCACTCCCCTTTGGGGTTGCAAATCAAGCTGGCTATCATGGCTCTGGTAGGGAGCTTGGAAGCTTTTGCTTTGGACTGTAAGATCAGGCTGCTGGTAGAGAGATACCAGTTGGATCAGCAGCAGTGTCTACCTTTCTGTGTTGTAAGTGTACTTTATAGATCTCAGTCCTTAGTAAATATTACCTGGCCTCTTGCCTCAGTGTCCCACATTACAGTTGCCTGGGCCCATCACAGTCTCCCCTGTTCCTGCAGACCTGCCTCCATAACCCTTTGTGCAATCAGTCCTTGGATGATGTTGAAACCCTTAGAACTCCAGCCTCTGCCTCGGATGTTCTGTGATCAGAGGGTTGGGACACCATGACTGGCTTGGGTGACTTCTTATTCAACTTTACAGAGTATCATGGTATGAACATGTGGACATACAAAAAGGAAAATTTTTAAAGTGAGTAAAAAGAAGATTTATAAAAGCAACCACAGTGGCAGGTAATGGTGGTTAATCACACTGTATCCACAGTCAGGGTCCAGAATGATAAATGTTATTAGTCATCATTACATAATACAGTAACAAAACCATAGAATGAATTGGCAATATCATTTCTGGAAGGGAGAAGAGGCTTCTCATGTCAATGAACATAATATACAAACGAATCTCTCATATGCACACCCCAGAGAATAACATGACCCAGATAAGCCCTCAAAGATGTGCCTGAAGGAGTGTCACTTGGCTGATTCTAGATCTTATCAGGTTGAAAATCAGTATTAACCATCACACAAAACTAATAAAATTTGCTGTGTAGATAGAGAAAACATTCCTTTTTAAAAGTGGTATATCAAGTATCAATGAGCCATGTTTGAGGCCAAAGTATATAAAACCTTTTGAGTATGGACTTATTCCTTCCTCAGATGTAAGCAGCAATTTTCTGAGGACTGCAAGGCAGAATTATGAACCTCATACAGAGTAAGGCACAGTGCAGAACTCTTCTAACTCATGCTTTTACCTTATTAAATCAGAACCCACCCAAGCCTCCTCAGGAACTGACCGATAATCTTGTTACCAAAGAAAAAGAGAGAAAGAGAGACAGAGAGATAACAGAGAAGAGAGAGGCACACAAACCTAGGGAGAGAGGGGCTGCCTAAGAATTCACTGAAATGGAACTTACAGAGTCACCAAAACTGGAACAAGACCCTGTATCAATTCTTAAGTGTGGCTCTCCTTCACAAGACCACACTTTCCCACAGTTGTTTCTTTCTACTAACATCTGTGCTAAATCTATGAGAAACATCTCCTTTAACCTAGGTATGGTCACAAGAGGCAGAGGCAGAGGCAGATGGATCTCTGCAAGAACCAGGCCTACTCTATCTACCACATAGTAAGTTCCAAATCAGAAAGGATTAGAAAGTGAGACTGACTCAAAACAGACTCACTCCAAAAAGCTCTACTTAATAAACTTTAGGGCTGTGAAAATGATATAACAGAAAAAGTAATCACCTTGCAACTAACTCTTCCTTTATTTCTACATTATAAAGATAGTTGCCAGGTGGTGGTGGTGCACGCCTTTAATTCCAGCACTTGGGAGGCAGAGGCAGGTGGATCTCTGTGAGTTCGAGACCAGCCTGGGCTACAGAGTGAGTTCCGGGAAAGGCACAAAGCTACACACAGAGAAACCCTGTCTCAAAAAACAAACAAACAAACAAAAAAACAAAACAAAAAACCGAAACCCCAAACCCTAAACAACAACAACAAAAAGAAAACAAAGACAGTTGCATGCCTATAATCCGGTGCTTTTAAGGCAAAATAAAAGGTAGACAGAAATCCTTCAAGCTTATTTACATGTGTTGGCAAACTAGAGACCCTGTCTCAAACAACTGAAGGGATGGGACCAGCACTCAAAATTGTTCTCTGACTTTTACACCCAAGCCATGACACACATGCACCTTCCCACATATAAGTGAGCACTTACATACAAACTATCTTAAGTAAATAAATAATAAAATTTATTATTATTATTATTATTATCCAATTATTACAATTGAATGATATGGCACACACTTTTTATTCCAATTCTTGGGCGGCAGAGGCAGGGAGAGTTCTGGGAATTTGGGGCCAACCTTGTCCACATTCTGAGTTCAAGGACAGTCAGAAATACATAGAGAGACCCTGTCTCAAAATAAAATTGCAACTCTGATTTGTATTGACTCATCCTGAAATCCATTTTGAAATACACTCAAGTGTTCGAGCTTAAACCTGAGCAGAAGTCCTGAGGTTCAGGACAATATTTCTTAATTTCAGGTGTCAGCCACTGGTCTCTGTCAAATCATTCACAGAAATGGATATAGCGAAGTAGGTAGCCAGGCAGACAGATCTCCTTGAATTCAAGCCAGATTTGTCTACATAGGGAATATGACAGTAATGTATTTCTCAATAAAACACACACACACACACACACACACACACTCACTCACTCACAAATAAAGTTGAATACAATTTTGTTTTTTGTTTGACACATTAGAAATCTCCAGTTGGCCTAAACTCACACTCTATAATATAATGAAAAATATATGTTGAATATGTTGTTTCATTCTATACCATGGGCTAAATATTCCAAGCATGGAAGTTTTCTATATAAGAGGGAACTTCTGAACAATTGTCTTTATATTTACATAAATTTCAAGAGAAATGGAAGTGGGAAAATTTTTATATTGTTTACATTCCCAGGTTGTTTTTCTCCACCCAATTATTCTATGAAATCAATATCTTTTTTTAAAACTTTTTCTAATTTAGAAACATTTTAACTACTTTATTTGTAAATTGAGATATTTGTTTGTTTGTTTGTTTGGTTTTGGTTTTTTGAGGCAGGGTTTCTCTGCGTAGTTTTGGTGCCCATCCGGATCTCACTCTGTAGACCAGACTGGCCTCGAACTCACAGAGATCCACCTGGCTCTGCCTCCCAAGTGCTGGGATTAAAGGCATGCCCACCACCAATTAGTTTTAATGCTAAGACTCCAACTGTGGAAGCTGTAACAATACTCTTTAAAGCAAATATTCAAGCTACCAGTTTCCCAATGAAATTTTAAGAATGTTTTTCTAAAATAGATAATTTCCAAGTATTGTATTGAATTATTTTGGAATACCACTTTATTTTAATTTTACTGGGATCAAAAAATAAAAGGAGGTTATTGACACACAATTATGCTATTATTTATTGTGCTATTACCACAATGAGTGAAACAGCTGTTATTATATGTTACATGAACTAAAGAATGACCACAGTGGATTACTAGATTTTTGACTAATATCATATGAGCAATTACACAAACCTATGCATAATGTGATTCTATCAAAAGTAAAATTAGCAGTGTTTCTCATAATATTTCCTCTCTAAAGGGTAATGAAGCATGTACTGCCTTAGTTAGGATTTTTATTCCTGTGAAGAGACACCATGACCATGGCAATTCTAATAAAGGAAAATCATATAATTGAGGTGGCTTATATTTTCAGAGGTTTTGTCCATTATCATCATGGTGCAACATGGTGGTGTGCAGGCAGACATGGTGCTGGAGAAGGAGCAGGGCATTATATATCTTGACATGCAGGCAATAGGGAATGGTCTTGGACACTGGACATGGTTTGAGCCTATAATGAGACCACAAAGCCCAACCCCACAGTGACACAATTCCTCCAACAAGAACAAACCTCTTAATAGTGCTACTCCCTGTGAGCTTATGAGTGGTCAATTACATGCAGACTACCACAGGTACTAAGTATTACTCTTCACAAGGAAGTATATATGTCCTCCTGTGTGAGGAAACAGTGAACCCATACTGCTGAGAAAGACTAAAAGTATAAGTTTGTTTCTACACCATAATTGATTAGATCATGAAATATTTGGCAGGGCCCACCTATGGCCCCACGATAGATTACATGAGGTATTCAGCTTCCATTAACCCAAAGTGGGAATAATGACAAAGTTGCTTTTTGTCCTTGAATTGAACAGGAAGGCTAGTGAGGCACTTCTTTAATACCAGGCTTGTTTTCTGAGATGCCTATTCTAATAACTTTGCTTCTAATAACTTGTACAGGTTAAATTTTATTTTTCCCATTTTTTCAGGTACCTAGTGAAAAGCCATATCATTACTAATTCCAAGGCATCTTGGTGTCTTATTTGTTATTCATGGTCAAACATGTATGTGAATCAGAAGCTTAACTATATAGAGCATAGTCCTCACTGAAAGGGTCTCAGCTGAACTGCTCTAATTTCTGTTTCCTCATGCCTTACGTACCTTTCTCCACCTAGCCATGTCACTTCCTGGGATTAAATGCATGTGTGCTTCCTAGTACTGGGATTAAAGGTATGTGCCATCACAGCCTGGCTCTGTTTCCAGTGTGGCCTTGGACTCAGAGAGATCCATAAGGATCTCTGCCTCTGGAGTCATAGGACTAAGGGTGTGTGCCACCACTGTCTGGTCTCTGTGTCTAATCCAGTAGATGGCTCTGTCCTCGGATACCCAGGCAAGTTTATTAGGGTATACAATGTATCACTACATTTCCCCTTTTTTTATTATTTCCAGAATGTTGAAAGTTGTTTACAATGCATTTCCTATTTACTTAGGTAATATTATATCCTTCTGGTGTATTTGATAGAGTTAAAGATTAGATAGTTATTATTCTCCTTAATTAATGATAAAAGACAAATTAGATATGAAACTTATATTTACAAAAATAGAATCGATGATAGAATATTTTCTTTAATTTTGCCAAATATGAGTGGACTAGATATTGTAACTGTGATTCTTGCTTGATAACTGTATGCTATATGTAATTTTACATTGTTAAAGTTCAAGTTTACTGTGTTACAACCTTCCTTTTTGGTTAGACAGGAAAGAGGAAGTGCTGTGGGATGGTCTTTATGTGAGCTGTGAATATGTGTTGCTATGACTGGTTAATAAAGAAACTGCTCTGGCCTATGATGAGTCAGGTTATAGACAAGTGGGAAATCCAAGACAGAGACAGGGAGAAGAAAGGCAGAGGTGGAGAGACACCATCCTGCTGTACAGGGAGCAGCATAAAATGGAACACAGGTAAAGCCCCGAAAAATGTGGTGACATGCAGATTAATAGAAATGTGCAGAGTTAGTTAGCTTGAGCCATAGGCCATAGCCACAGTTTGTTATTAATATAAGCCTCTGAGTGATTACTTTATAAGTGGCTGCAAGACCTTGAGCCAGGCTGGACAGAACAAGGGAAGACTTCCTGCTACAATAGCCTTAGACACACATGCAAATTAGGCCTGAGAAATAAATAAAAGTTATCAAAAATATGAGGACTAAGGAGTTGATTCAGACAATAAAGGCTGTTTCAACCAAGGCTAAAGATTAGTTTGATCCACAAGACCCATATGGAAACAATGTCCCATACCTGTCCCAGGCCTCCAAAAATGCACTGTGGAAAATGTGTGTAGAATATTGAGTACATGCATTTACATTAACAAGACAAGTCGTGTGCTTTTGTTCTTTCATTCCCCTAATAATAGGACATTTTCTGGTACCCTATAGACATTATTCCTCACATCTGCTCCATTAATTTAGACTCAATCCTTCTTACAAATTCTTACTTTAAATGGCTTTTCTGAATAATATTCAGAGGCCTCCCTAAGACTTTAATCAGCCCACTTAAGTTCCAAAATTCAACTTGCTCTCTAGTGAACAAAAAAAGTAATATTAATGAACTAGACATTTTCACTTCCCAATATTCCTAATCTTTCATTTTTCTTTGTATTTTGCATGAGTATTCATATGAAGATGCAAATCGTGTATGGTGGGCAAGGTTCATGGGTGGGCAAGAGGACAACTCTGGGTGTCATTTTTCTGGTGTCATCCTGAGATATGATTTAGGAATAACGATCAAAGTGTATGATACCTGGAGCAGATCTTATCCACATCCAAAGCATGCTTCTCTCTTTTATACCTCTGAACAAACTCAAAGCTTGGTTAAAAGCCAAACTTAACAAAATACAGACATACTAGATACTAGATGCTTTCATAATCAAATACTGCAGAGCCTTGGAAAGAGGGTCAAATTGCTTGAAAAGAGTAATTCTAAAAGATGAACTAATTGTGAGGATTTATTTGTTTGTTTATTTGTTTGTTTTGATATTTTGTTTGGTTTCATTTTCACTACAAAGCCTAGACTTGCTCCTAACTCATAGTCCTTGTCCTGTTTGTCTTTTCCTCAAATGACATAAGCTAGCATAACTTGAGAAGAAGACCTTCAATTATAGAGTGTTTTCTTGATTAATGATTTATGAGGGAGGGCCCAGCCCTATTCTTGGGAAGGGAATTACAAATTCCAACATTAGATCATTTTTATTTAAAATTCCATTTTCTAGGATCCATCTCCTAACTGGTATGAGTCAGAGTAACTCAGATGGTGTTGAGTAAGGTAAACTCTTCTTGCGTTCCATACAAGTAGCCAAATTTGGTTACCATTACTCCACATTTGTTGAGTTTTTGTTGTAAAATCTCCCATATCATGCCCCGCCCCCCAATTTTGTGAATGGCACAAGGGATGTGACCAAAAGCCCTCAGTCTCCATAGCTCTGTTATACAGCTCTCATTGGCTGCACAACTTTCAACTCTAAGTCTACAAGAAGCAGCAAACCTAGCTCTTCTGATCTAACACTAACTTTTTACAACTGATAGAAGTACATGACTGTATAACCTCAGCACGCTCAACCTGGGGGGGGAGAGCTGCCATCTATCAGTGGCCTCCCTAGGCTGGATACTAAAACAATAAAACAATTCCATTCAGGATTGTAAGGGCAGGCCTGAAACTTTTACGTCCTTTGCAGCAAGAAAAATCACATTTGAGGTACCATTTTTGTTCCAACTTTCTTTTCTGTTGCAGTGATTAAATTATCTTACCAAAAGGTAATGAAGAGATTCCTTTGATTGATCCCCTAGGTCACAGTCCATCCTTGTGGGAGCTTAGGATAAAAACTCAAGCTAATAAATGGAGACAGAACATGAGGAAACATTGCTACCTAGCTTCTCTCTTGCTTTGTCACTGTCTTGTGCTAAACTAGCTCTCTTGTCCAGTCCAGCCCCATTTAGTTATATTGCCAACTCAGTGGAAGAGATTTCAAACATCAATCATAATCAACACAGTCACTCTCAGAGACAGTAATCAGATATTCTGATCTATTTTTGTTGTTAAATTGATGTTCCCTCAGATGACTCTAGGCTGTGTCATGTTGACAGTTCCTGCTAAATAGGAAAAAAGAAACAATAATATATGAGAAGGTTTTCAAGATCTAAAGCCAATATATGAATTATATCCAATCACTTAAGCAGCAAGACCATAAATATGTGAGCCCTGAATACAGTTCCTCATGATATGCTGACCTTTCAACTATAAAACAATTTTCACTGCTAGCTCATAACTATATTTTTGACACAGGAATTACAATATAATTAACTGTGTTTTCCGATGATCTTAGGACAGTCCTGCGCTAGCGTCATTTGATCTCCCAAAGGGAGCCATGATCTTGAGTACTGAGAACCACTGCTATAAACTGATATAAATAAATAGATTTAAAAAAAAGAGCACTAAGAAAAAAATGGATTGAAATTCTGAAACTGGGAAACATTCATAAATAGAAAAAAATTACAGTAATGCATTTAAAGATAATGAATTTTTAAAATGATACCAATAATTGATGTTTTATAATGATAAAAATAATTGGAAAGACAATTAGGTATACTAGTGTTAAAATGGAGTAGGTAATACCCTGGTAGAGAGAATACCATTAATAAGAGACTTTATAGCCAGGTGGTGGTGGCGCATGCCTTTAATCCCAGCACTTGGGAGGCAGAGGCAGGTGGATATTTGTGAGTTTGAGGCCAGCCTATTCTACAGAGTGAGATCCAGGAAAGGCGCAAAGCTACACAGAGAAACCCTGTCTCAAAAAACCGCAAGAGAGAGAGAGAGAGAGAGAGAGAGAGAGAGAGAGAGACTGTATGACTTTGTCCCATGTAAAGTGTTGGCCACTGAGTGTTGTAAGCTAACACATGGAATTACAGCCAATGGCCTGAGTCTCAAACATCTGAGTGAACTGTGTCAGCCAGGATTGCACATATCTACATAGGAGAGTTCTCCAATTGGAAACTGAATACTTGGTAGTTCAAGCTATCTACCCCAAACTGTATACTCACCAATTCAGTCTGTCTTTATTCACATGGAAGGAAATAATACATGCAGGAAAATTATAGAGAAAGTCACTCACCTGCCCCATCAGTCCTTCTTTGTAATGGAGACCCCTGCAGCTAGCTCACTGCCTTCAACTTCAATCTGTGATCAAGCTATTCTCTAGTCCATTTCCCCCTGCAGTGTACAGAGTACACTGTTCTTCTTCTGGTCTGAAGGGAGAAGCCATGCCCCATATACAAATCCTTTCCTTGTTCTGAAGTGGACGGTCCACTACGTGACTCAATCTGGCAACTTTAGAACTAACTCTGTGGTGCTGTAGATGTATAATAAAAGATTTAGGGTCATGAGCCAGGAAGATAACAAAGACAATGCCCTGTGGGGCTAGAGACAAGGTTCAAGTCCACCTCAATCAATATAGAAGACCTTGACTCAAAACTACTTTCCAAAAAGCCTAGAGAGGCCCCTGTTTTAGAACTAATGTACCTTTATGGCACAGCAGGTATTAATGCTGGTTGTGACCATGCAATGGTCACTTTAGCAGCATTTAGAGTCTGGGTTTTTAATGACTGGATGGACCTTTGTGCTGGTTGGAAATCAGGTTTGTCTTCTTTGTTATGAGAATGTAAATGGTTAATCTTGGAGAACAAACAATTAAACCTTATCATACTAATTTCTAACCGGCATGGTTAGCATAGCACTTATCTTTGTGGTATTTGTGATGCAGCCATCCTTTCCCTAAATTCTACTTTGAATTAATGTCTCCTAAGAACTAGTAAGACCTTGTACCATCAAGTGCCACTTTACACAGGAGATACTGTTTACAAGCTCCACATAATTAACTGTACATGGATCCAACTCTTAAATGTGAAGAGTTCACATAGCAGAACTTTTGGAAGGTAGGAGAGGGACCTGGGCTCTCTGAGTTTGGAAAATCTGTGTTTCATAGCAGCAACATCATGAGCACTAAGGCTGCCCCCATTTCATAATGATGTCAACAACAAGAATATTTCAAATCAAGTCCCACTCCCATTGCTCTGCACAGATGCAGACTGCAGTTAACTCACACAGAGGCTGCCAGCCAGCCCAGGAATTTCAAAGACCATGCAGGACCAGCAGAACCACACTGGACCGCGCAGGACCAAACAAGAACCTGCAGAACTATCCTTCCAGCCACTGGCTCCCACCAGTGGGGAGGACACACCACACTGTCTCCCATGACTCAATTGGCCACTCTTCCCAGTCTGAGGATAGGCCGCCAGCTCACCATATTGTGGTTTTGGAGGTTGTCCATGCTCTATGAATAGCTTCCCGCAGCAGCAGTCACATCACAGCACACAAAAACACTGGCGCCAGCTTCGCTGGTAACCGGAAAGACCCTGCACAAGTTCTGACTGGCAGGTACCTGGAGGGTCCGATTGGCTAGTGAGGCCTGAGTGACAAGAGCACCTCCCACAGGGTTACACACTGCTTAAAGACACAGCACAGTGATTCCTGACCCTGCCTTCCACCCCAGACCCAGATCTTTTCTGAACCAGCAAAGACATGCATTTCAATGGCACCTGCCCCTGGCTCTAATAGTAAACCCTGCTCTCTTCCTACCCTCCATTGGCCCTTCCCTTCATCCTCCTGGACACAGTGTGGCTAGCTCACTTGTACAGCCCACAATACTGTGTGGAGTGATTCCCTGTCATACAGGAGGATGTGTACCCAGAATATTAACAACTAAAAAGAGATTTTAAGCACACAAAAGGAGATGTTTGTTAGGTGGCTTCACACTGAGGTCAGGTGAATTGAATATACTTTTTACCTGCTTGTCACAGGGACTTCAGACAAGGAGGAAAGAAAAGCAGGAACTAGATCACAAAGAAGAAAAGTCTTTGTCCCATCACAAAGCTCGATGATGGCTCCATTGCTTAAGGAGTTTTATTCCTGAAGTTCAGAGCAAAGTGTTGGCAATTGAATAATAATAAGAAGTAGTCTTCCTGGATGGTTGAATGCTTAGGGAATAATGGAGCTAGGAAGAATGTGTTTATAAGAACTACTGTTAGCCAGCACATCTTCCTCAGTGGGCAAGTGGAAACACACACACACACACACACACACACACACACACACACACACACACACACACACACACACAATTGTATTACCCAAGCTTCTCTACATGAACAGGACCAGTAGAATGAAATGCATATCTTTGCTGGTTCAGAAAAGATCTGGGTCTGGGGTGGAAGGCAGGGTCAGGAATCACTGTGCTGTGTCTTTAAGCAGGGTGTAACCCTGTGGGAGGTGCTCTTGTCACTCAGGCCTCACTAGCCAATCGGAACCTCCAGGTACCTGCCAGTCAGAATTTGTGCAGGGTCTTTCCGGTTACCAGCTTCAGGCTTGGCTTTGAAGAGAAGCTGGCGCCAGTGTTTTTGTGTGCTGTGATGTGACTGCTGCTGCAGGAAGCTATTCAGAGAGCATGGGCCAGCTGGAAAACCATGATACGGTGAGCTAAGGGCCTATCCCCAGACTGGAAGGAGCGACTAGTTGAGTCGTGGGAGCCAGTGTGGTGTGTTCTCTCCCGGTTGGTTGGAAGCCAAGGAACAGATGCAGAGTTTGGCATGTTTTTGCCTGCTCCTGCATGATCTATTGTGGTCCTACTGGTCCTGCATGATCCAGTGTGGTTCTGTGTGGTCCTGTGTGGTCTTTGCCATTCCTGGCCCAGCTGGCAGCCTCTGTGTAACTTCACTCCACAGGCTATATCTGTGCAGAGCATTGTGAGTGGGGCTGTGCTTTGAAATAACCTTGTTGATATCACTGTGAAATGCCACTGCCCTTAGTGCCTATGTTACCTCTATGGAACAAAGATTTGCCAAATTCAGAGAGCTATTGTCCCATAATTTCCATATCTTCCACAAGTACTGCACTTCGAACTTTTCACATTTAATTTTAGGATCTATCTGGAATTAATTTTGTGTAGCTTATAGTCAGTATCTCCTGTGTGTAGTAGCATTCTATTGCTAAACTGTGATGTAGAAAAGTAGAATTGATGGTATAGAAATGATGGTACAAGGTCTTACCAGGTGTTAGGAGATATTAATTTACAAAATAGAATATAGGTAATGGAGGACTGCATCATAATAACCCAAAGATAAGTAATATGCTAACCATGCCGGTTAGAAATTAGTATGATAAGGTGTAATTGTTTTTCTCCAGGATTAACAAGATATATTTCCATAACTAGGAGACAATCCTGATTTAAAACGTGCAGAAAGGCCCATCCACCCATTATAATAACAGCTCCTAAATGCTGCTCAAGGGACCATTACAGGGTCACAAGCAACATTAAGTCCTGGTGTGCCACAAAGGTATATTAATTCTAGAACAGGGGCCTCTCCAGGCTTTTTGAAAAGCAGTTTTGAGTCAAGGTCTTCCATGTTGACTGAGGTGGACTTGAACCCTGTCTGTAGCCCCACAGGACATTGTCCTTGTTGTCATCCTGACTAACCACCCTAAATCTTTTATTATACATCTACAGCACCATAGAGTTATAAAATTGTCAGTTTGAGTCACATAGTGGACTGTTTATTTTAGAACAGGAAAAGGATTTGTGTACAGGGATGGCTTCTCCCTTTAGAACAGCAGAAGGACTGCAGAGGGAAACAGACTAGATAATAGCTTGAGCACAGACTGAGGTTGAAGGCAGTGAGCTTCAGGGTCCCCATTACAAAAAAGGACTGATGGGGCAGGTGAGTGACTTTCTCTGTAATTTTCCTGCATGTATTATTTCCTTCCATGTAAATAAAGACAGACTGAATTGTTGGGTGTACAATTTTGGGAAGATAGCCTGAATTACCATGTATTCCATTTCCAATTAGAGAACTCTCCTATGTAGATATGTGCAATCTTGGCTGACACAGTTCACTCAGATGTTTGAGACTCAGGCCATTGGCTGTAATTCCATGTGTTAGCTTACAACACTCAGTGGCCAACACTTTACATGGACAAAGTCATACAGTCTCTTAGTAATGGTATTCTCTCTACCAGGGTGTTACCTACTCCACTTCAACACCAGTATACCTAATTGTCCTTCCAACTATTTTTATCTTTATTAAACATCAATTATTTGTATCATTTTAAAAATATATTTTCTTTAAATAGTAATTTTTTTCTATTTATGAGTGTTTCCCAGTTTCAGAATTTCATTCCATTTTTTTCTTAGTGCTTTTAATTTTTTTTTTATCTATCTGTTTATATCAGTTTAGAGCAGTGGTCCTCAACATTGGGGATCATGGCTCCCTTTGGGAGATCAAATTACCCTCTCACAGGATTGGCCAAAGACCTTCAGAAAGCAGAGATAGATATCTCTACTTTAATTCCTAACAGTAACAAAATATAGTTAAGAATCAGGAGTAAAATCATTTTATATTTGGAGGTTTACCCATCATAAGGAAGTGTATTAAAGGGTCACAGCATTAGGTAGGTTGAGAACCACAGGTTTAAATCAGTGTCTCTTATATCCCAGGTTTGCCTCACACTATATAATTGAGAATTGCTCTGAATTCTGTAGTTGGAGTTTTTCTGCTTGGCCCACAGTCAGGACAAATCTCTCTCACCTGCCAGGCCCATAGACGCTCAGACCCAACCAAGTAAACACACAGAAACTTACATTGTTTACAAACTGTATGGCTGTGGCAGGCTTCTTATTATCTACTTCTTCTATCTTAAATTAACCCATTTCTATTAATCTATACTTTGCCACATAGCTTGTGGCTTACCAGTGTCTTTACATGTTGCTTCTCATGGCAGTGGTTGGCAGTGTCTGTCCCCTCAGCCTTCCACTTCCCAGAATTCTCTTCTATCTTGTCCCGCCTATACTTCCTGCCTGGCCACTGGCCAATCAGAACTTTATTTACACAGAGCGCTATCCACAGCAGAATACCTACTCTTGCCTCTGCTGCCCAGTGGTGAAAAGACAGTCCTGAAATTCCTTCCCAGCTGGGCTTTGACTGGTTTGTGGGAAGGCAAAAATAGACCAGTGAAGAGCATCCTTCAACTTCTCTAGATTTTGTTGTGAATTTACAAATGAAGTGGGGCCGGTGTAAGAATTGAGTTCAGTGGCCAACTGTAAAGCAGGTGTAGTCACAACAGAGAAAGGGATTGTCAAGAAAGGGCATGAAAGCTTTCCTGCTATGACTGTAGTTGACATTAGCAATGAGTAGTTAGGTAATCCATTTTAGATGATCAATAAATATTTGACTAGCCATTTCTTGAGTCCATAGACCAAGCTATCTAGACTCTGGATAAAAAACAATTTCTTTCTTTCTTTCTTTCTTTCTTTCTTTCTTCCTTCCTTCCTTCCTTCCTTCCTTCCTTCCTTCCTTCCTTCCTTCCTTTCAGATTTATTTATTTATTATGTATATAGTGTTCTGTCTGCACACCAGAAGAGGGCAACAGATCTCATTACAGATGGTTGTGAGCCACAATGTGGTTGCTGGGAATTGAACTCAGGACCTGTGAAAGAACTGCCAGTATTCTTAACCTCAGAGCCATCTCTCCAGCCCCCAGAACTGAATTTTTATAAAACCAAATGACTGTAGTTTTACCAGTTCAACCTAAGTAGAAGAATTGGATAAAATTTTGTGTTCCTGCCTAATATGAGTGTTTTTTCCAGGTTTAAGATGTATACCCAGAGAGAAATAATGTGAGTAGTACTTGGTGTGCTCTAATACAAACCCCTAGTCTCTGGAGCACAAGGCCATAAAGCCTATTCCAACTTTTTACCAGAATTATTTGGGACTATAATTATATTATTTGCACTGTATTATTTCCTGCCTCCAACCCTTCCCATAGATCCGTGTGTTTTAATCCATGGCCTCTTTATGTTTAACAACAGATAGTTTTTTAATGTTACCTGTGTTTGTTTGTTTGAAGGACCTCCCAGCTATGATGTACAAAAGTCTAGCTACACTGGACATTGAGTGTGTAATGGAATGTGCACACATAGGACCTTGTGCCTTGGAAGAGGAACAATAAGTGTTCTGGGAGAGTAGAAGGTTTTACTAAACCACAAATTTTCCAGATTAGGGTCCTGTGTGACCAGCCATAGTGTAGAAGGACCAACCTGGGAGAGTTTTTGCTCTCTGAGTCATTAGATCTCTGTTCATTCAGTAGGGAACTGCTAGTGTCCTGAAGCCCAGCTGGGTGGTCCTAGCTAATGGGGGACTCTGAGAAGGCTTGACAATCAGGATTCCCAATAGGAGGTAGTTTACAGGTCCTTTCCAGGGTTCTTTTCTTGTTCTGCTGTAGGGAGCTGTAAGGAAGAACATAACCCTAGACCAGGAAGAGCAGGTTGGCTGAACTGTCAGATCTGCTTGGTCTGGGATGGGCCATGGGCCAGATTGAGGTTCTGTTGTTTCTGTGGTGACCTGGGTAGTGATCCTTGGCCTCTGAGCTTTGTTGAGTATGGATTCCCTGGGGAGCAGAAGGCTTTGCCATCTGGGCATGGGAGACTATGAGCTTATAATATCATTGCCTCCTGCTATGTAATTGAGTCTTGCCTCATGATATGTAAATGAGAATTTCTTTGAACACCTAATCCTGCCTCTGCTGCCCAGTGCTGGGTAGAGAGTCCCACAACATCTTCCATCTTTGCCTTGACTGATCAATGAGAAGGAAAACTAAACCAGTTAATGAGTGACCTCCAATCTCTGTGGCTTTTAGTGGGGACTTATAAATGAAGAGGGACATGGGCAAGAATTGAGTGCATAGACCAACTTTGAAGCTGGTAGAGGCACAGTGCAGAAAGGGAGAGGCAAGATGGTGGTTGAGAGCTTTCCTACTTTAACAATAGTTGAGTTTAACAGTGTGGATTTAGGAAATCAATTTTAGATGTTCCATAAATGTCCTGATTGACCATTTCTTGGGCTCCACAGACAAGGGCAATCAAGAATCTGGAAAAAAGACCTACTTTATTATAAAACTAAGTTGCTATAGTTATAGTTGTTCAGTCAAAATAAATCTGGGTCAAATGAAGCCCTGCTTAACAGCACTGTTATTTTTCTGGTTTTAAATGTAGTCCCTTAGATAAAGGGCTTGAGAAATCTTTGATGTGGTCTAATACAAATTGCTGCACTCTGCAGCACATTGGCCATAAAGCCTGTTTCAAATTTTCAAAATATTTTTTTGAGATAACTACATTATATCCACATTCTCTTTCCTGTCTCCAAGCCCCTCCATGACCTCTCATTTTTTTCTAATTCATGGCCTGTTTTTCTGTAGAACAGCTACACAGTAACAAGAGTTCCTGTGTGAATGTGACCTGTGTTTGGCCGCAGGACTTCCAGCTAGGAGGCGTGGATTGGTTGCACTCCATATTGAGTGTGCACAGCAATGTACACACAAAGAATGCTTTGCTTTGGATGTGGAACAAAATCCATTCTAGGAAAGTTGAAGAATGTCTAATAAAATACATTTTTTTCTAGGTTAGGGTCCTATCTATTGGGTTCAAGGGCAGAGCTGGAAGGTCTGTGTTGTCTGAGTCATTTGATTTCTGATCAACCAGCAGGGTACCTGCTAATGTTCTGAGGCCCAGATAGGTGGCCCTAGTCTTTGACAGACTCTGTGAAGTCTTAGCAATGAGGGGTACTAGTGTCTGATAGCTTTTAGGTTCTTTCTAGGCTTCTCCTCTGTGTCTGTTATAATGAGTTGCAAGGAAGAAGGCAAGCTATACCATGGTGAGTGTAGGGTGTTCAGAGAAGGTCTGATGAGCTGACATTTCTTCTGGGGTTTGGATGGACCATGAGCCAGACTGTGGTTCTGTTCTCCCATATGGTGATCTGGGCAGTCATCCTTGTCCTCTGAGCCTACATGTGCATGGATTTCCTGGATAAGGAGACACTCTGCCGTCCTGGCATGTTAGGATATGATGCTTGTAATATCACTGTCCAATGTGCACACTCAGGTGTGTTTTGGTATGCAGTAGGAAGACAGATTGGAAAACTGAAAATCTGGTTTTTAGAACTCCTGATTATTACATTGCACTTTCAGGATTGTCTTATAAATGTTTCAAATAGTTTAGAAACTAGTAGGAAGATGGTGATGTGGATTGTCATTCAACAATACATGATTAGAATGCTTCTAACTTTCTGCCACCATCAGCTGCAATGGTGTGTTTCAGTGTTGTTTACTTCCAAGGGACAAAAGGAGTTTCTGAGCTGCAGAGGTTTCTTAGGTGTGCATCTTGTTGAGTATGTAGATAGGGAAGAATCCTCATATTTTACCATAATTCATGTGACAGGAAGCCGACTTTAAATTATTCTGTCTTTTTGAGATTGGGTATCAGTGGGGCTGTGTTTACCTGATACCACAAGAAGTCCTAAGGGCTGCAGAGCCACAGCAGGCGATCACCTGCATTTGCAGGGAGAGCTCTAGAGCATGGGGGCCCCATGTGTAGAAGAAATATCAATATCTGGATGATCAGAAACAACAGTTTAAGGGTCACTTGTTTATTTCATGAAAGGTGTGAACTTTGTGTTTGTATAATTTCTATACACATAGAATCATAGGTAACATTGGTCAAGATCACACTTTTCCTGGCTAAGTTTCCTTTGGTCTTTGGATTAATAGTTGACTATATTTTCCTTCCTTTGTTCTTGGAATTTTCCCTCTATCTCCATTATTCTTTCACAATTATTGTTCACATTCTTGATTGTTGTAGCATTGTTTTAAGGATAGAAGTCATATTATGTCAATCTGTGTACTATTTTTTATAATCCCATTGTTCATTCTGAGTGTTTTCACTGTGAATGTAGCTTTGTCATCAGCATTCCTATTATAAATTGTTGGGCCCTGTTGTTGGAATGTATTCACTACTTACTGTGGTTGGAGAGAGAGAGAGAGAGAGAGAGAGAGAGAGAGAGAGAGAGAGAAGGGAGAAGAGAGAAAGAATACCTACTATCTACCAGGAGAAATTAAAATAGCTAAAATCCAGCCACGTGTTCTGGCTTGTGCTGTTCAGTCCTGAACTCTGGCTTTCTTAAACTCTGACCATGTGAGTTGGTGATCTGGCCACAAGAAGAGCCAGACCCCCTGGCCTGTGAGGCCACCAACAGTTTTTTTTTTTCCCTTTTTTTAAAAATTGTATTTGTGTTTTAATTTTACACATCAGCCATGGGTTCCCCTGTCCTCCCCCTTCCCGCCCTCACCCCCACCTTCCCCCCATCCCTACCCCTCCATTCCCATCTCCTCCAGGGCCAAGACTTCCCTGGGGATTCATTTAAACTTGGTGGATTCAGTACAGGCAGGTCCAGTCCCCTCCTTCCAGGCTGAGCAAAGTGTCCCTGTGTAAGCCCCAGGTTCTAAAGAGCCAGCTCATGCACTAAGGACAGGTCCAGGTCCCACAGCCTGGATGCCTCCCAAACAGTCCAAGCCATTCAACTGTCTCACTTATCCAGAGGGCTTGATCCAGCTGGGGGCTCCACAACCTTTGGTTCACAATTCATGTTCTTCCATTCTTCTGGCCTTTCGTCCCCGTGCTTTTTCTAGTCCTGGGCTCAACAATTCACACTCCCACACTCCCTCCTCCTTCTCGACAACTGGACACATGGAGCTCCACCTGGGGCCTGGCTGAGGATCTCTGCATCCACTTCCATCAGTCACTGGATGAGAGTTCCAGCCCGACTATCAGGGTGTTTGGCCATCTGATCACCAGACTAGGTCAGGTCAGGCTTTCTCTCGACCATTGCCAGCAGTCTACAGAGGATGCATCACTGTGGACCTCAGGGGGGACCTCTCCAGCACTCTGCCCACTCCTGTTCTCATGTGGTCCTCATCCATCATGGTCTACCATTCCTTATTCTCCCTTTCTGTTCCTGATCCAGCTGGGATCTCCTGCTGCCCCAAGCCTCCCTTCCCTCAAACCTTGCCCTTCATTTCTCCCTCTCTCGTCCAGGTTGTTCATGTAGATCTCATCCATTTCTCTGTCACTGGGTGATCCCTGTGTCTTTCCTAGGGTCCCGTTTTCTAGGTAGCCTCCCTGGAGTTGTTTAGCAATCTAGTCATCTTTGTTTTACATCTAGTATCCTCCTATGAGTGAGTACATACCATATTTGTCCTTCTGAGTCTAGGTTACCTCACTCAGGATGATTTTTTCTAGATCCATCCATTTGCCTGCAAACCTTATGATGTCATTGTTTTTCTCTGCTGAGTAGTACTCCATTGTGTATATGTACCATATTTTCTTTATCCATTCTTCAGTTGAAGGGCATGTAGGTTGTTTCCAGGTTCTCGCTATTACAAACAATGCTGATATCAACATAGCTGAGCAAATGCCCTTGTGGTATGATTGAGCATTCCTTGGGTATATGCCCAAGAGTGCTATAGCTGGGTCTTGGGGGAGATGGGTTCCTAATTTTCTAAGGAAGCACCATATTGATTTCCAAAGTGGCTGTACAAGCTTGCATTCCCACCAGCAGTGGAGGAGAATTCCTCTTGCTGCACATCCTCTCCAGCATAAGCTGTCTTCTGTGTTTTTGATCTTAGCCACTCTGACAGGTGTAAGGTGGTATCTCAGAGTCATTTTGATTTGCATTTCTCGGATAATTAGGGATGTTGAGCAATTCCTTAAATGTCTTTCAGCCATTTGAACTTCCTCTGTTGAGAATTCTCTGTTTAGTTCTATAGCCCATTTCTTAATTGGACTGTTGGGCATTTTGATGTCTAATTTCTTGAGTTCTTTATATATTCTGGATATCAGCCTTCTGTCAGATATGGGGTTGGTGAAGACCTTTTCTGTAGGCTGTCGCTTTGTTTTCTTGACCTTGTCCTTTGCTCTACAAAAGCTTCTCAGTTTCAACAGGTCCCATTGATTGATTGTTTCTCCCAGTGTCTGTGCTACTGGTGTTATATTTAGAAAGTGATCTCCAGTGCCAATGCGTTTCAAGAGTACTTCCTACTTTCTCTTCTATCAGGTTCAGAGTAACTGGATTTATGTTGAGGTCTTTGATACACTTGGGCTTAAGTTTTGTGCATGGTGACAGATATGGATCTATTTGCAGCCTTCTACACATTGACATCCAGTTTTGCCAGCACCATTTGTGGAAGATGCTTTCTTTTTTCCATTGTACATTTTTGGCTTCTTTGTCAAAAATTATATGTTCATAGGTGTGCGGGTTAATGTCAGGGTCTTCAATTTGATTCCATTGGTCCACATGTCGGTTTTTATGCCAGTACCAAACTGTTTTATTACTGTAGCTCTATAGTAGAGCTTTAGGTCAGGGATTGTGATGCCTCCAGAGGTTGTTTTATTGTACAGGATTCTTTTGGCTATCCTGCGTTTTTTGTTTTTCCATATGAAGTTGAGTATTATTCTTTCCAGATCTATGAAGAATTGTGTTGGTAATTTGATGGGGATTGCCTTGAATCTGTAGATTGCTTTTGGTAAGATCACCATTTTTACTATATTAATCCTGCCTATCCATGAGCATGGGAGGTCTTTTCATTTTCTGACATCTTCTTCAATTTCTTTTTTCAGGGACTTAAAGTTCTTGTCATATAGGTCCTTCACATGCTTAGTTAGAGTAACCCCAAGGTATTTTATATCATTTGTGGTTATTGTAAAAGGTGATGTATCTCTGATTTCCTTCTCAGCCTGTTTGTCTATTGTATCTAGGAGGGCTACTGATTTTTTTGAGTTCATCTTGTCTCCTGCTATGTTGCTGAAGATTTTTATTAGCTGTATCAGTTCCTTGGTTGAATTTTGGGGGTCACTAATATATACTATCATGTCATCTGCAAATAGGGAAAGCTTGACTTCTTCCTTTCCAATTTGTATCCCCTTAATCTCCTTATGTTGTCTTACAGCTCTGGCTAGAACTTCAAGTCCTATATTGAATAAGTATGGGGAGACGGGACAGCCTTGCCTTGTTACTGATTTTAGTGGTATTGCTTTGAGTTTCTCTCCATTTAATTTGATGTTGGCTGTTGGCTTGCTGTAGATTGCCTTTATTATGTTTAGGTATGTTCCCTGTATTCCTGATCGCTCCAAGACCTTTATTATGAAGGGGTGTTGGATTTTATCAAATGCCTTTTCTGCATCCGGTGAGATGATCATGTGCTTTTTTTCTTTGAGTTTGTTTATATGGTGTATTACATTGAGGGACTTTGGTATGTTGAACCACCCTTGAATCCCTGGGATGAATCCTACTTAATCATGGTGGATAATGGTTTTGATGTGTTCTTGGAGTCTGTTTGCCAGTATTTTATTGAGTATTTTTGCATCAATGTTCATGAGGGAGATTGGTCTGTAGTTCTCTTTCTTTGTTGCATCTTTGTTTGGTTTAGGAATCAGGGTAATTGTAGCCTTATAGAAGGAGTTTGGTAATATTCCTTCTGCTTCTATTGTGTAGAACAATTTAAAGAGTATTGGTATTAAGTCTTCTTTGAAGATCTGGTAGAATTCTGCAGTGAAACCATCTGGTCCTGGGCTTGTTTTGTTTGAGAGACTTTTAATTACTGATTCTATGTCCTTAGGGGTTATTGGACTATTTAAATGCTTTATCTGGTCTTGATTTAACTTAGGAATGTGGTACCTATGCAGAAAATTATCCATTTCTTTTAGATTTTCCACTTTTGTGGAGTAGAGGTTTTTGAAGTGTGACCTGATGATTCTCTGGATTTCCTCATTGTCTGTTGTTATGTCCCCCTTTTCATTTCTGATTTTGTTAATTTGGATGCTCTCTCTCTGTCTTTTGGTTAGTTTGCATAAGGGCTTGTCTATCTTGTTGATCTCAAAGAACCAACTCTTTGTTTCATTAATCCTTTGTATTGTTCTCTTTATCTCTATTTAATGATTTCAGCTCTCAATTTGATAATTTCCTGGAGTCTGTTCCTCCTGGGAGACTTTGCTTCTTCCTGTTCAAGGGCTTTCAGGTGTGCTGTCAAGTCACTAGTGTGAGATTTCTCCAGCTTCTTTATGTGGGCATTTAGTGCTATGAATTTCCCTCTTAGCACTGCCTTCATAGTGTCCCATAAGTTTGGGTATGTGGTGTATTCATTTTCATTGATCTCTAGGAAGTCTTTAATTTCTTTCTTTATTTCTTCCTTAACCCATTGGTGATTCAGTTGAGCATTATTCAGTTTCCATGAGATTGTAGGATTTCTGTAGTTTTTTCTGTTGTTGAAATCTAACCTTAAACCATGGTGGTCCGACAGAACACAGGAGGTTATTCCAATTGTTTTGTATCTGTTGAGATTTGCTTTGTGGCCAAGTATGTGGTCGATTTTAGAGAAGGTTCCATGGGGTGCTGAGAAGAAGGTATATTCTTTTTTTGTTTGGGTGGAATGTTCTGTAGATATCCATTAAGTCCATTTGAGCCATAACATCAGTTAAGTCCATTATGTCTCTGTTAAGTTTCAATTTGGCCGATCTGTCCAGAGGTGAAAGTAGGGTGTTGAAGTCTCCCACTATTAATGTGTGGGGTTTCATATGTGATTTAAGCTTTAGGAATGTTTCTTTTACATATGTGGGTGCCCTTGTGTTTGGGGCATAAATGTTCAGAATTGAGACTTTATCTTGGTGGATCTTTCCTGCAGTGAGTATGTAATTTCCTTTATCATCTCTTTTGATTGATTTTAGTTTGAAGTCTATTTTGCTGGATATTAAGATGGCTACACCAGCTTGATTCTTAAGACCATTTTATTGGAAAGTCTTTTCCCAGCCTTTTATTCATAGGAGGTGTCTGTCTTTGAATTTGAGGTGTGTTTCTTGTATGCAGCAGAAAGATGGGTCCTGTTTTTGTATCCATTCTGTTAGTCTGTGTCCTTTTATAGGTGAATTAAGTCCATTGATATTAAGGGATATTAGTGACCAGTGATTGCTCATTCCTGTTGTTATTTTTATTTTTTGGTGGTAGTGTGTGTACTTCTCTTCTTTGGGGTTTACTGCTGTGGTGTTATCTATTGGCTGTGTTTTCATGGGTGTATCTGCCTTCCTTAGGTTGGAATTTTCCTTCTAGTGCTTTCTGTAGGGCTGGGTTTGTGGATAAGTATTGTTTAAATCTGGTTTTGTCTTGGAACGTCTTGTTCACTCCATCTTTGATGATTGAGAGTTTTGCTGGGTATATTATTCTAGGCTGGCATCCATGGTCTCTTAGTGTCTGCATTATATCTGTCCAGGTCCTTCTGGCTTTCAAAGTCTCCATTGAGAATTCGGGTGTTATTCTGATGGGTGCCTTTATAAGTCACTTGGCCTTTTTCCTTTGGTGCCCTTAATATTCTTTCTTTATTCTGTACGTTTAGTTGTTTAATTATTATGTGGTGAGGGGACTTTTGGTGGGGGTCTAGTCTGTTTGGTGTTCTATAGGCTTCTTGTATCTTCATAGGCATTTTGTTATTTAAGGTGGTAAAGTTTTCTTCTATGATCTTGTAAATATATTTTCTTTGCCTTTGAGTTGGTATTCTTCTCCTTCCTCTATCCCTATTATTCATAGGTTTGGTCTTTTCATGGTGTCCCAAATTTCTTGGACATTTTGTGTCATGACTTTGTTGGTTTTAGTGTTTTCTTTGACTGATAAATCTATTTCTTCTAACGTATCTTCAACACCAGAGATCCTCTCTTCCATATCTTGTATTCTGTTGGTTGTACTTGCATCTGAAGTTCCTGTTTGTTTACTCAGATTTTCTATTTCCAGCATTCCTTCTGCTAGTGTCTTCTTCATTTTTTTCTATTTCCCTTTTCAGGTCTTGGACTGTTTCCCCTGTTTTTTTCCTGATTTTCTTTCAGGGACTTATTGCTTTCTTCTGCTTTATTTGTCCTTTCCTCTAGTTTTTTATAGTGTTCTTCCCATTTTTTGTTTGTCTGTTCCTCCACTTTATTTTTGATTTCTTCTATATAAGGCTCTAGTCTCTTCATGATGTTACTTATAAGGTTGTTTTCTTCTGCTTCTTCCATTCTGTGATGTTCAGGTCTAGCTGTTGGAGGAGAGCTAGGTTCTGGTGATGCTGTATTGCTCTTTATTTTGTTGTATGTACTTCTGCCTTGGCATCTTCCCATCTCCTTGTGGGTTCGTTCTTGGTCTTATCAGTGTACTTGGTCCAGATAGAGCTGACAGATTTAGGGAGCCTCTCTCTGGTCCAGATGGAAGCCCTGGGCCGGATGGGAGCTCTGGTCCAGATGAGAGTGCTTGCCGGATAGGAGCTGGGGGCTGGACTATGAGTCTCAGGAAGTCCCTGGGATCTTCTTATCTTGTCCAGATGGGAGCTCCTCTTGTCCAGATGGGAGTTCCAGGACAGGATGGAAGTTTTGGTCCAGATGGGAGTTCCAGGGCAGATGGGAGCTGGGGACTCTCTGGTCCAGATGGGAGATCTGGGACTGGATGGAATACTGGACACTGGTCTCTTACGTCTCCAGAAGTTGTTGGGGTCTCCAGCAGATGGGTGTGGGGGCAAGGCGTTGAGGTTGTAGTGTCCACCAGAAGGTCTCTCTGGTCTCTGGTCCAGATGTGAGTTCCAGGGTGGATGGGAGCTCTGGTCCAGATGGGAGTTCTGGGGAGGATGGGAGCTGGTGGCTGGTCTCTGAGTCTCAGGAAGTGGCTGTGGTCTTGGGCAAATAGGTGTGGGGGCAGGGTGTGAAGACTGCAGAGTCTGCTTGCAGTCTTGGAATAGGGGAGCCTCGGAAACTGGGGCCAAGTTGGGCAGGTCCTCCCAGGATGGTACCCAGGGGTGGGACCCAGGGGCAGTTGCCTCTCTGACTATAACCCCAGGCACTCACCTCTGGTCCAGATGGGAGTTCTGGGGCAGATGGGAGCTGGGGGCTGGTCTCAACCCACTGTTTTTTAATGAATTCTTGCCTTGTGAGTACAAAATGTAGATGAAATTCTAAAGTCTTATTAAATAAGAAACACAGAGCCAAATACAGAGTTAATAGCCAAAGAGATTGGAGCAAGAGCCATGATGAGCTTTAGCTTACCACCAGCAGTAGCTTTCCCTGAGAGAGAACTTCTGATGTCTGACTTGTCTTTTTATTTATTTTTTCTATTTTGTCTTCTTATTGGCTCTGAACCCAACCACATGACTTCCTTATCACTGCCTGTCTATACAGACCTCCAGGGTTCTATGTTTGGTACTGGGATTAAAGGTTCATGTCACCATGCTTGGCTGTGTCCTTGACCACAGAGAGACTCTGCCTGCCATGTGATCAGATTAAGGGTGTGTGCTACCACCGCCTGACTCTGCTTATGGCTTGCTTTGACCTCTGATCTCCTGGCATCTTTATTTATTAACATACAAATAAAATCACATTTCAGCACAAATGAAAAAATATTCTGGCCTCAAATTCAGAGATCCCTTTGATTCTGACTCCAAAGACCTGGGATTAAGCAGTAGGCCCAAATTCCTGGCTATTTTTTTGTATTTTTGCTATTGGGTGATGGGCATGAAATGTATGTTTGAGTAGATGTCAGGCATATGATTTTGTAGTGAGGTTCACCCAAAGTTTGAATTTTAAAATTTGGCATAGGGTTCAGTCTATTTCTCAGGGTGGCATGTATTCATACAATTAATACTGTCTGAGCCTTCTGGGCCACTGGATTGCAAGTGCATGACCTTGTTCCTGCCTGTTGTTTGTTTTGAAATTTTAAATGAATACGATTATTTTACCTGTATGCATCGATATACACCATGTAAGTAATAGTTGTGATATGCACCACATGGGTGCTTGGTCCTCACAGTGATCCAAAGATGGTTTTAGAAACCCTGAAGTTGGAATAGTGGATATTTTGATCCCCCATGAAAGTACTGGCAATTGAGCACACCTATATGCAAGGACATCAGGAGCTCTTTACTACTGAGGTATCTCCTGCTGTGTTGATTATTTATAATCAACATTTATAGTGCTAATGTTTTCATCTGTCCTTTTATAACTATTTAAACACACCATACCATAGTAAAATATGATTGATGTTACAGTTTTAGTTAAGACACTTCAGGTTTCTGAAGATGAAAATTGAACTGGAAGGAATACTTAACTCTTTGTAGGAACTTCAGTGACAACCTCTGAGTTCTTTCATTTTCGTTTGTTTGACTGACTTTTGCATGGGAGACAGGGTCTTAATATGTATATCTGGCTGTTCTGGACCTGACTTCATAGACTAGGCTGGCATTGAACTCAGAGGCAGATATACCTGCCTCTGCCTTCTGAGTTCTGGGGTTAAAGTCATGAGTCAATACCCCCAGTTTGTCCCTCTTATTTTCCTTTTTTTTTGTAGTTAGTAATTGCTAACTCTCATGTATACTCTGTACTATTGATCTGTTTAGTTGTCTTTCTATGTTTGTTAGTAGTCCTTTCTCTTGGAAAGGTTACAGAAATAACAGAGGTGAACCTTCTATTAAGTTTCCTTCTAAAGTGACTTGGTGATTACATTGTAATGGCTATGTCATGAAGTAAGTGTGGGGAGAACCAGAATTATATGACTATATGTCAAAGAAGTATACATTTACAATGTTATCAGTATCATGCTTTCTGTTGTACAACTGTATGGGATATTTTAGAATGTAGTGACCTATGACGACGTGCATATTGACTTCACCTGGGAAGAGTGGACTTTGCTGGATCTTTCCCAGAAGAATCTCTACAAAGATGTGATGCTGGAGACTTACATGAACCTCACTACTATAGGTAAGACTAAATTTTTCTTCATATTTTAAAATCAGGGGACAATAGTTCTTTGGCTATTGATGCCCCTCTGTAATTTGATTGAGAAAGGAGAAGAAAGAGCTGAATAAATCTGGCATGGTTCTAAGGTTCATTGAAGATAGTAACTAAAATTTTGCACAATTTTCAGTTATATAACATACATTTTCTGGTATTATATTTTAGGATACACTTGGGAAGACCATGATATTGAAGAAAATTGTAAAAGTTCTAGAAGACATGAAAGGTAATTTTCATGTTCAACTTGATGCAAATATCCCACAAAGAAGTTGTAATATGTCCTGGAGGTTTTAAATAAAAGCAACAGTGTAAATAAGCACCATTAAAAGTGCATCAGTAATTGTTACATCTTATAAAACTGCATACCTCAATTTTAGATAGGTGAATTGCATTTGCAAGGCATTCTTTTAAGAAAGAAGTTGGGCTGGAGAGATGGCTCAGAGGTTAAGAGCATTGACTACTCTTCCAGAGGTCCTGAGTTGCATTCCCCGCAACCACATGGTGGCTCACGACCATCTGTAATGTGATCTGGTGTCCTTTTCTGTATACATAATAAATAAATCTTAAAAGGGGGGGGGCTGGAGAGATGGCTCAGAGGCTAAGAGCACTGGCTGCTCTTCCAGAGGTCCTGAGTTCAATTCCCAGCAACCACATGGTGGCTCACAACCATCTGTAGTGAGATCTAGCGCCCTCTTCTGGCATCCAAGCATATGCCCAGGCCGAATACTGTATACATAATAAATAAAGATTTATTTAAAAAAAAAAAAGTCAAGGAAACAGTGTCTTAACTGACATCACAATTTGAATCACGGCAACATTAGAGCTATGCTGTAGAACTGTCAGTTCATTTATTTCATACCACTCATATTACAAATGTGTACACATTGGAGAGGTGATAAGTATATCTTCAAAGCCTTCTATAAGCAAACAATCCATAGTATAACTGGCATTACTCATATACTTGTGACTCTGCTGTTTAGTGAGAGTGTCAAGAGTCAAGGGGCAGTTGCTGTGGAGAAAACTTAATCCCTGTTCCACAAATTTATGGGGACAGAAAGTCAAGCTGAATTCAATGTGAAAATCTTTTATTTGTTTCTTCCTGTGATAGGTATATCATATTTCACTCTGGATACCAGCCATATGAGCATAAGAATATGGAAAGGCATAACACACATCTCTCTCAGAACAATTAGAAGATATATAGCAGTGCCCAGTTTGTGTACACTTGTTGAATTTGATTCAAGTATAATTGGTTTTTCAGTTTTTTTGTTAATACATCATCAAACACTACACAAAATTCCTGTGAATACTTGGACTATGTAAATACTTTTGTTTGTCCTAGTTCACCTAACAAATGTAGTATGACTCAGAGTACAGGAAAATTGATGGATGCAATTAAGGATGGTAAAGCTCTTGAGTTTTTCCAGTTTGCTTCACACATGTGAAAATTCTCATACAGAAAAAAGATTCTGTAAATATGAATCTGGTAATAAAGGATCATACCATCAAAGATACAAAATAACTCTTAATGGAGGGGCACAACACGAGTGTAAGCACAGTGATAAAACCTTATAATCTAATTCCTCTTTACAATTAGACCAAATTGATTTAAAGATTCCACAGTGTATTGTTTGTTGTAAAGATTCCACTTTTTTTTTATCCTTATAGGCAAGAAAGAAGTCAAACTGTAGAGAGACCTTCTGTACGTGCTCAAGGTGTAAATGCCTTTGCATATCCCAGTACTATTCAACTGCATGAAAGACCAAATACTAGAGAGAAGCCTCATAAATGCAATCAATGTGTTAAAGCCTTTGCATATTATGGCCATCTTCAAATGCATAAGAGAACACACACTGGAGAGAAACCCTATGAATGCAGTCAATGTGGTAAAGCCTTTTCATGGCACAGAAGTCTTCAAATGCATGAAAGAACACACACTGGAGAGAAACCCTACGGATGTAATCAATGTGGTAAAGCCTTTGCACAATACAGTCATCTTCAAAGACATAAAAGAACACACACTGGAGAGAAACCTTATGAATGTAATCAGTGTGGTAAAACCTTTGCCGATCATAGTTGTCTTGGAATACATAAAATGACCCACACTGGAGAGAAATCCTATGAATGTAATCAGTGTGGTAAAGCCTTTGCATATTACAGTCGTCTTCAAAGCCATAAAGGAACACATACTGGAGAGAAACCCTATGTATGTAATCAATGTGGTAAAGCCTTTGCACAATACTGTCATCTTCAAAGACATAAAAAAGCCCATACCGGAGAGAAACCCTATGAATGTGCTCAATGTGGTAGAGCTTTTGCATGGCACAAAAGTCTTCAAATGCATAAAAGAACACATACTGGGGAGAAACCCTATGAATGCACTCAATGTGGCAAAACCTTTGTATGGCCCAGAAGTCTTGAAATGCATAAAAGAACACATACTGGAGAGAAACCCTATGAATGCACTCAGTGTAGTAAAGTCTTTGCACAACATAGTATTCTTCAAGTGCATAAAAGAACACATACTGGAGAAAAACCCTATGAATGTAAGCAATGTGATAAAGCCTTTGCAGATTACAGTCGTCTTAAAAGGCATAGAAGAACACACTGGAGAGAAATTCTGTGAATGATTTCAGTGTTGCAAAGCCTTTACAGATCACAATAGCCTCCAAATACATGAAAGAGCCCATACTGGAGAGAAACCATATGAATGTAATCAGTGTGGTAAAGGCTTTGCCGATCACAATAGTCTTCAAATACATGAAAGAACCCGCATTTGAGAGAAACCCTATGTGTGTAATCCATTTGGTAAAGCCTTTGTATATCACAACGCTTTTCTTTTATTTCTCCTTTCTATTTTAATAAAAAGAAAAATGGGAAAAATTATAACTAATATAAGAAAAACTATATACAAAAGTACAATAATTATATATCATATATACAAGTAATAAATACCTAAACGATGAGTAGTCCATTTGCATTCGACAAATTCAGAGAAAATAGTTCCATTATCTATCCTATTTTGGTAAGGCCAAAATGTACCTGATTCACTTTCTATCCTAACTTATATTACTAGCAGTACTATCTTATAACATCTTTCAAATTTATACACTTATTCTTTAGTGAATTTCTTTTCTAAAATTCTTAACAAGGAAAACTATAACTATCTAAAGTTTAACTGTAACTATCTAATCTTCAATTCTCTCAGAGACCCAAGAAGGAAATATTACCTAACAAAAATAAAAACAGGATTAACATAGTAAAAATGGCAATCTTACCAAAAGCAATCTACAGATTCAATGCAATCCCCAATCAAAATCCCAACACAATTCTTCACAGACTTGGAAAGAAAAATACTCAACTTCATATGGAAAAACAAAAGACCCAGGATAGCTAAAAGAATCCTGTATAATAAAGCAACCTCTGGAGGCATCACCATCCCTGACCTCAAGCTCTACTATAGAGCTATAGTAATAAAAACAGCTTGGTACTGGTACAAAGCTTTTCAATGACATAAAAGAACAAATACTGGCGAGAAACCCTATGAATGTAATCAGTGTTGTTAACCCTTTGCATATCACAGTATTCTTCAATGCCATAAACAGAACACATACTGGGGAGTAACCCTATGTATGTAATCAGTGTGGTAAAGCCTTTGCATACCCCAGTACTCTTCATATGCATTAAAGAATTCCATACTGGAGAAAAACCATATCAATATAATGATTGTGGTAAAGCCTTTGCACAACACAGTAATCTTCAAAGTCATAAAAGAACTCATACTGGGGAGAAAGCCTATGAATGTAAGCAATGTTGTAAAGCCTTTGCATATTACAGTCTTCTTCAATGCCATAAAAGGGCACATACTGGGGAGAAACCCTATTAATGCAATCAGTGGGGTAAAGCCTTTGCACACCACAATGCTCTTCAAAGGCATAAAAGAACCCTTTGTGTAGAGAAACCCTATGAATGTAATGATTTTGGTAAAGCCTTTGTATGTCTCCTTACACTTCAAATGCATGAAAGAACACATACTGGAGAGAAACCCTATGAATGCCATCAATGTGGTAAAAACCTTTGCAGATCAAAGTACTCTTCAAAGGCATAAAAGGACCCATACTGGAGAGATACCCAATGAATGTAATAATTGTTGGCAAGCCTTTGCATGTCTAAGTACTCTTCAAATGCATAAAAGAACATACTGGAAAGAAGCCTTGTGTTTGTAATCAATGTAGTAAAGCCTTTACATGTCACAGTAGTCTTCAGAGGCATAAAAGAACACTTAGTGGAGAGAAAATCTATGAATGAAATCAGTGCAGTCAAGCTTTTTTATGTTACAGGAGTCACTGAAAACATGAAAGAACCTTTACTGCAGAGAAACCCTATGTATGTAATCAGTGTGGTAAAACCCTTTCTATTTCATAGTATTCTTCAAATGCTTAAAATATCACATACTAGAGAGAAAGCCTTTGAATGTAATCTGTGTAGTAAAGCCTTTGCATGTATCAGGAATCTTCAAAATCATGAGAAAAAAATCAAATTGCAGAGAAAACCTGTAAATGTAGTCAGTGTGGTAAAGTTTAGCACTTTATACATTAGTAAAACTTTTTGTGTTCAGTCTATCTGTTTAAGCCTTTGTATATTGTGATAGTCTTTGACTATGTGAAAAAGCTACTGAGGGTTTCTCTTTTTAGAATATTTTTAATTAAAATATTTTTTTCCTTTTATATACCAAATCCTGTTCCCCCTCTCTCCCCTCTTTCCCCTACCTCCCCTTATCTCACACCCATCCCTTTCTCATAGGGTGTAAGGCCTCTCTTAGGTAGTCAACACAGGATGGCTTACCAAGTTGATGCTGGACCTAGCCCTCCCATCCTGCATCAAAGCTGAATAAGGTATCCCATCATAGGGAATGGGCTCTAAAAATCTAGTCCAAGTACCCAGGATAAGTCCTGGTCACATTGACAGTGGACCCAGAAACATACCAAGCCACATAACTGGCATCCATATTTAAGATGGTGTAGGGCAGTCCCATGCTGCTCCCCAGCTGTCAGTCCAGAGTCCATGAGCTCCCACTAGTTGGGTTCAACTATCTCTGGTTTTTCCCATCATGATGCTGAATCCCCCCCCCCACCTTGCTCCTATAATCCTTCCTTCCTCTCCTAAACTGAACTGTGCCTTTATGTCACTTGTGTGAGGTTTCTCCAACTTCTTTTGTAGTAATCTTTACTCTTAACACTGCTTTTATAGTGTCCCATAAGTTTCAGTATGTTGTGAATTTACCTCTGATGAATTCTAGAAAATATTTAATTTCTTTATTTCTTCCTTGACCTAGTGATAATTCAGTGAGGATTTTTCAGCTTCCATGAGTTTGTAGGTTTTCTGCATTTGTGTTGTTTTTGAATTCTGACTTTAAGCCATGGTGGTCCGATAAGATATAGGGGTTTATTCCAATATTTGTTGTTTATGTTGAGATTTGTTTGGCTATTGACTATCTGGTCAGTTTTGGAGAAGGTTCCTTGGAATGCTGAGAAGATTGTATATTTTTTTGTGTTTCAGTGAAATGTTCTATAGATGTCTGATAGATCTGTTTGAGCCAACATCTGTTAGTTTCCTTATTTCTGTGTTAAATTTCTGTCTGGCAGACTTGTCCAGTGGTGAGAATTTGTTGAAGTATCCCAGTATTAATGTGTATAGTTTTTAATGTGTGATTTAAGTTTTAGTAATGGCTCTTTTACATATGTAGGTACTCTTGTATTTGGAGCATAAATGTTCAGAATTGAGACTTCATCTTGATAGATTTTTCCTGTGGTGAATATGAAATGTGCTTCTCCATCTCTTTTGGTTGACTTCACTTTGAAGTGTATTTTATTAGATATTAGAATACCTATACCAGCTTCTTTCTTAGGACCATTTGATTGGAAAATCTTTACTCTGAGGTAATGTCTGTCTTTGAAGTTGAGGTGTGTGTCTTGTATGCAGCAAAAGGATGGATCCTGTTTTTGTAACCATTCTGTTAGCCTGTGTCTTTCTTTGGGATTTGCTAGCATGAGTTTATCTATTGCCTGTGTTTTGGGGGTTGCTGCTAACTTCCTTGGGTTGGAGTTTTCCTTCTAGTACTTCTGTAGGGCTTTGTCATGGAATGTCTTATGTTCTCCATCTATTGTGATTGAAAGCTCTGCTATGTATAGTAGTCTATACTAGCATCCCTGGTCTCATAGTGTCTGCAGAACATCTATGAAAGACCTTTTGGCTTTGACAGTTTCCATTGAGAAGTCAGGTATAATTCTGACAGGGCCGCCATTACATTTTACTTGATTTTTTTCTGTTGCTGCTCTTAATATTCTTTCTTTATTCTGTATGTTTAGTGTTTTGAGTATTATGTGGCATGTGGACTTTTTTTGAGTATTATGTGGTCCAGTCTATTTGGTGATATGTATGTTTCTTGTCCCATCAAAGGCATACTTTTCTTTATATTGGGAAAGTTTTATTCTATGAGTTTGTTGAATATGTTTTCTATGCCTTTGAGCTGGAATTATTCTCCTTCTTCTATCCCTGTTATTCTTATGGTTGGTCTTTCCATGGTGTCCCAAATTTACTGATTGTTTTTTTTTTTTAAATTTGGTGGATTTAACATTTTTTGACTGATGTATCTGCTTTATCATATTCTCATTACCTAAGATTTTCTCTGCTATTTCTTATATTCTCTTGATTAAACTTGCATCTGTAGTTTCTGTTTGTTTACTCAGATTTTTGTTTTCCATAATTACCTCAGTTTTTCAATTTGAAAAACTCTATTTCAATTTGAAGTCTTGAACTGTTTCCCTCACATGTTGATTGTTTTTTCTTCAGTTTCTTGAGATTCTTAAAGAGATTTCTTGATTTCCTCCAAATTTTTGTTTGTCTTTTTCTCTATTCTTTTAAAGAAAATTTTTATTTCTTTTTTCAAGGCCTCTATCATCTTCATAAAGTTGTTTTTAATGTCTCTTACTTCTGGATCATTTGCTTTGGGAGGTTCAGGTCTTGCTGTTGAATGATCACTAGGTTCTGGTGGTACCATATTGCTCTTTACCTTTTTAACACGTTCTTACACTGCTTTCTATCCATTTCTTCCTTTAACCCATACAGGTTGAACTCCAGGTCACTCTTCTTCCAATTGGTGCAGGAGGGATATGTGGCTCCTGTGGTTGCTCTTTTTCCCAATCAGTGCAGCAGGGGCATATGGCTTTGGTGGTTACTGGTGCCCCAGGGGATCATTGGTAATGGGGTGGGGGAAAAGGGCTGCTGCCGAGGCTCTGAAACTGCACTACCTTGGGGTGGGGCAAGGAATGTACCCATGGATACTAGAGGCTAGAGAACTAGGCTGCCCAGTCCAGCAATTTGGGTCTTACCTCTTTCCCAATCAGTACATGGAAGAGGGTCATATGGCTCCTGTGGACACTGATGCCAATGGGGATGATTGGTGAGGGAGTGGTGGGGAAGAGGCTGCTGTCCTTTTGGGCTGCCCTGGTGGAGGGGAGGGGCTGGAGAACTGTGCTGACCAGTCTAGAGATTGGGCCTTACCTGTTCCTAATCAGTACAAGGGAGCATATGAGTCAGGAAGTCCATGGTGCCACTGGGGTTGGTTGGCTAGGCGAGAAAGAACTTCTTAATATAAAGTATTTGGTAAGTCCATTAGACAACATAATTATAATCAATTTCCCAAGAGTATTTATTCTGTAGAAAAAATTTGACAGTGTCAACAATCTGTTAAAGCATTATGATCTCCATTTTTATATTAGGTGTACCAGCAATCTCATGAAAGAATGAATTTATAACTATGTGACACCCTATGTATAGGGTAAAATTGCCAGCCAAAGGAACATACCCTGAATATAGAGCAGGTGGAATACACACACTTTGGCCCTGAAACCAGAGCCAAAGAAATATACCTTGACCTTGAAACCAGAGCAAAAGAAGCACTTTATCTCTGAATGCAGAGCTAGTGAAGGAAACACCCTGACCTGAAAAAGAAACCAAAAGGGCAAAAGATACCTGTGGAAGAAACACACTTTGGACCTGAAACCCAGAGCCAAAGAAACACACTCTACCCTTGATGAAGTGAGCACAAGCCAACCAATCCCTGAGCTTGAAATCCAGCCAATCTCTGAACTTGTTCAATCTCAGGGATAGAAATCTGACCAATTGTCACCCTGTACCCCTAAGAAGCCCTTTGCTTGTTCAGTTGGCAGCTGCACTATTCCATCATGGCAGAGGCAGCCATTCTCCGGGATTCCTCCATCCTAAATAAGTCTCTTGAATGAGTTTTGGGTGAAGATTTTTCACCAAAGTGGATCAGAAACTCACTAATGGATTGGTGTAAACGGGCAATGGACACCTTTGCTGCTCCCTTAAAGAACTGAAGAAGTAACAACTTTTTATTGGAGACTGCTACATTTCTGCAGCTGTTTCCCCCTTACTTGACTGAAATAGAGAAGTAATATTTGGGGTTGGAGCTGAGAAGAAATGGACACTCTGTTCGGCAACTCCAAAGTGGAGTGGAGTGGAGAAGCAATGGACAGCTTTGCTGGGAAACTCTTAGCAGAGTAGAGCAGAGCCCAGTGGCAATGGCTCTCTTTAGACAAGGAGCAAGACTGCTACATTCTACAGGGAGAGCATTACCCTCTGGAACACAGCTTTAGGTATAGCCTGACTTCTTACAGTCAGGGTTCTCTTTTCTTCAGAGCCCTAAATATCCAGGATACCTTCCCTCCACTGCTTCAGGTAGTACTGGACTTTCTCCTCACATCTGTAGACATCCAGGGTACCTTCTTTTCACAGCTCTAGGTATAGCCTGACTTCTGACAGTCAGGGTACCTTTCCCCCCCAGAGCTGTAAAACTTGTAATATGAATTTAAATGATAATTTAACACTTTTAGATTTTAAACTTCTGTTCCATTAAATGAAATAACTAATTCAGGTATAAAACTTTATGGATTTGTATAAGTTTCTTTTCTGTTGTTGTGATATAATGTCTGGGTGTAGCCTGACTTCAGACAGTCAGGGTAGTTTTTCCTTCATAGCCCTTTTATAAGAGTCATCTTATAGAAGAGTTTAATTTGGCCCTGAGTTCCAGAGAGATACAGGATCATCATAAAAGTGGCTTGGCAACAAGTGTCACACATGGCAGCTTTATCTGGAAGCTAAGAACTTAACCTTCAGCATGAAGCAGAGAGTGAGAACTGGAAGTTGCATGTGTGTGTAAATTCTCAAAGCTTTGCCCCAGTATCATATTTTCTCCAGCAGGGCAGCATTTCCAAAATGTTCCCAAATGATACCACCAACTTAGAATGATTGAATTCTCAGACTTCAAGCCTGTGTGCTTGCTTTCTGTTACACGAACCAATTCACAGGGAAGAAAAGCTCTGTATGGAAGCCATTTGATGCCTTAACACCTTTGTTGCAGAAATGAGACAGAAATTTTTGTGAGTGAAAAACTTCTTAAAAGTTTTTTATTGTAATTTTGTAATGTCAGTGTGTTTTTGTGTGTATATAAATGTGCATGCCACTTCCTGAGAACATTAGACACTTGGATCTTCTTATAGCAGGAATTACAGAAAGTTGTCAAAAATCAGCCCTTACTCCTAGGAATGAAAATTTCATGACTGCCCAGCCATATCTCTAGCTATGTAAATATTTTAAAGCCTATTTATATCACTTTGAAGTCAGGAAATAGGGACAAACTCACACAAGAGAAAAAATCCAGTACATATAAACAAATTGGTAGACTCTAGACATTAGAGTTGTCTTAGGCTTCAAAAAAATTATGTTTCATATTTTTTCATTGTAGCCTTGAAGGAAGTAATTTACTTAACATTGTTAACTCAAGACTGATGGTGAAGATCAATGACTGTGGTTTCTATTTTGAAACATTTGAGGTAGATAATAAAGTATGCTACGTGTGGCAAATCCATTTAGTGAAGTTTATTTTGTGTTCCTTGTATTATTTCCATGGCTCTTGTTCATCTTCCATTGTGCTTTTATTTAGTAATAGGTATTTTTCTGTTGTAATGTATAGAATGTTATTCCCATCTTCTAAATACATTATTTATATATCAGACAGTGTCTGATTATACTTTTCAAGTAAGGGTGTCTGTGAAATGGTAGGAGGTTGTTGTTCCTGGTTTTGTTTTTCATATTTTCACAAATTCCCTTGAGATTATGCTGTGGTGATATTTTCTTTATATTGTAACAAATAACATTTTTTCTGAAGATTAGAAGACAGAGGCAGCCATTAGATTAAACATAGAGGCCGGACAGTGGTGGCACATACCTTTAATCCTAGCACTCGGGAGGCAGCAAGTTCAAGGGCACCCTATACAGCACAGGATTAATCCAGTTTAAAAGAGAAACAGAGCCAGGTGGTGATAGCTCACACCTTTAATCCAAGTACTAGGGAACCACACACCTTTAATCCCAGCACTAGGAAGGTTGAGACAAGAAATGATATGTCTGGACAGAGAAAGGCATATAGGACAAGAGAAGACAGAAACTCAGTCCTTTTCAGGAAAGACTCGGGCATTGACTGTAAGGATTTGTGGATATAGGATCTTCCCCTTTTGGCTGAGGAGTTGGTGAGGTGGGAAGTGGCTGTGGCTTGTTTCCTCTGATCTTTAAGCATTCACCTCAATATCTGGCTCTGGGTTTTTATTAATACCAATTAGGGTTCATGGAAAATTTTATTGTTTGTTATTCAGCCATGTCACTGATGCTCAAATAGGATTAGGAGAAATTCTACAACAGTAAGCTATTGTCTTATTTTCAGATCGTAAACTTAATTTCACACAAAGATAGAGCAACATGGGACAGTTTGAATAACAAATCCTCTTTGCATATAAAATATTTATATGACCAAACATTTTAAAAGACTAAAGACTAAAGATTTGTTTATTGAATGCCACTATTTAATGCCAGAGAATTGTTTCATTCATTAATGTTGGTTGCTACTAAGTCTGATGACCTGAATTCTATTTCTGGGTGATCTATATTACTCTTAACAAGTTTTTGTCTTATTTCTACACTTGCATAATGGCACATGCACAGTCTCACACATGCATAAAGAATTTTTAATCCTGAATAAGTACCATTGCAGTCACTTGCAGACAAACAACCCCCTAAGTATCATCACTAGAACTCACAATGGGGAAGTAGATAATAGACACCTGAAAGTTGTCCTCTCCATGCTACATACATATCATGACATAGGTGTATACCACAAATGCAATTCATGCATTTTTAAATGGATGAAATTAACAAAGCAAAGAAAATAAACCAATTATTGAGAACATATTAATTGATTTGCCCATTTAAATTATAGAATTTCAAGAAATATTACTGTTCAACAAAACAATGATTGTCCCCTTATAAATCTTACTTCATCATTTTATTCTCTTGATTCAGTGATAGGTCATTTAAAAACATACCTCAGCTGGACTTAGAGGTGCATAGCTGTAATGCCAGTACTTTGGAGACTCTGTTTGGTCAATCTCTGTGAGTTTGAGGCCAGCTTGGTACCCATAGTGAACTCCAGGACTGCCATGGCTTTGTGTACATACCTGTCTCAAAAAAATTCCAATAAGAAAAAGCATATCTCAAATTATGGAACTTTTTCTAATGTAATCTGACTAAACTGACTGGTTTCAACAAAACTTTTGTTGTCTTATATTAAAAGAACTTTGTTAACAATGAAAATAAGCAATTTAAAGAGTCCTTTCACAAAGACATAGAAATGCATTGAATCCTTTGACAACCATCTAGAGGGGACTTCCCTCACCTTCAAGTGATAGGAGACAGAAGGAGCAGTGGGACATCTTTATCTTCAGCATTCTAATGACATATTTGAGACCTGGACAGTTGGCTCAGTAGTACTGCTCCTCTTGGGTACCCAAATTTGATTCCTAGCACCTATTTCAGATTGGTCAGAACCATCTGTATTTCCATATCCAGGAGATCTGGTGCATTGTTCTGGCCTCTGAGGGCATTAGATATGCAAGTGGTGAAAAGACAGATATGTATGTGGTTCCATAATGTAAAAAAGCTTTTATTGATGTGTCAGTTATCCTAAAAAGGAATGAAAAAAGAATGAAATTTAAGTGCATAAGCTTTGCCAGTGAGTATACCAAGTGTATGCCAGATACCAGTGGTGATCAAAAGATGGCATCTGATTCCCTGTCACTGGGGGTACAGACAGTGGTGACCTGCTCTTTGGGTGCTGGGTTATACCTGAAGATGTAGAGGGAAGATATTTTGGATACCTACAGCTGTAAGAAGAAAGGTACCCTGACTGTTGGGAAATCAGGCTATACCTGAAGCTGTGGAGAAAAGGTATCCTGGATACCTACAGCTCTAAAGAGTAAGGTGCCCTGATTTCAGAAGTCAGGCCATACCTACTGCTGTGAATGAAAAGTATACAGAATACTTATAAATGTGAGAAGAAAGGTTTCCTGGCTGTTGGAAAGTCCAGCACTACCTGAAGCAGTGGATGGAAGGTATCCTGGATACCTTGGGCTCTGAAGAAAAAAAAAACCCTGACTGTAAGAAGTCAGGCTATACCTAAAGCTGTGTTCCACTGGGGAATGTTCTACCTGCAAAATGTAGCAATCTTGCTCCTCTCCAAAAGAGAACCATTACAGCTGGGCTCTGCTCTAGTCTGCTAAGAGTATCCCAGCAAAAATGGCCATTGCTGCTGTGATCCACACCCCTAACAAAGTTTCCCAGCAGAGATGTCCATTTCTTCTCCGCTCCAGCCAAATTGTCACTTCTCTGCTTCAGTCAAGTAAGGGAAAAACTGCTACAGAAATATAGCCGTCTCCACTGAGAAGTTGTTACTCCTGCCTCTCTCCTTTATGGGAGTTTTCCAGCAGAGGTGTCCATTGCCTTTCTGCTCCATTCCACTGTGACCCACTCTGGCAAAAGTTCTTCACCCAAAGTGAATTCAAGAGATTTTTTTAGGGGGAAGGAATCCAGGAGAGTAGGTGCCTTTGCCAGGATGGAAAAAGGCCGCTGACAACTGAACAGGCAAAGGCCTCCTTATGTAGGGCTTTTTAGAGGCAGATTTTTTTTTCCCCAGGGAGAAGATTTTTAGGTTGGAAATGGTCAGATTTCAATCCCTGAGATTAAGTAAATTCAGAGATTGGCTGGATTTTGTGGTCAGGGATTGGTTGGATTCAAGCTCAGGAATTGGTTAGTTTGTGCTCACTTGGTCAAGGATAGAGTGTGTTTCTTTGGACTGGTTTTAGGTCCAAAGTGTTTTTCTTTCACTGGTCCCTTTTAACCTTTTGGGTCATTTTTCAGGGTCAGGGTGTTTCCTTCATTGGCTCTGGATTCAGGGATAAAGTATGTTTCTTTCACTCTGGTTTCAGGGTCAGGGTGTATTTCTTTGGCTCCTGTTTCAGGGTCTAAGTGTATGTCTTTCCATCCGCTCTATTTTCAGAATGTGTTTCTATGGCTAGTCATTTTATCCTATACATAGGGCTTAATACAGTTATAAATTCAAATTTTCCATGAGATTGGTGGTGCAAACAATATAAAAATGGATATCAAAATGTTTGAACAGATTGTTGACACTGCTAAATTTATTGTATAGAATAAATACTCTCAGAAAACTGATTATGTGTTGACTTATATATAATCTGACCAAATACTTTGTGTTAAGAAGCCCTCTATTGCCAAGCCACCCATCCCTAGCAGCACCAACGACCACTGGAGTCATATGCCCCCTGCATCAACTGGGAACAAGTAAAGCCCAATCTCTGGACTGCTGAGCACAGTTCTCTAGCCCCAAGCCCTAGCCAGTGTAGCCCCAGAGAAAGGGCAGCAGCCTCCTCCCCCTACCTCTGCAGAACCACATTTCACTGGAGCCACGTGACCCTCTTCCATTCACTTATTGGGGAAGAGGTAAGACCCCAATTGCTGGACCACAAGGCCCAGTTATCTAGCACCTAGAACCTGGAGGTACATTCCATGCCCCATGCCCCAGCCAGTGCAGCCCCAGGGACTGGGCAGCATCCCCCTTCCTAAACCCCCCCTCAGCAACCATCTTTGGTGGCACCAGAGGCCAATGGAGCCATATGTGTCTCCTGCACCAATTGGAAGAGTGACCTAGAGTTGCACCTGTACAGATTAAAGGAAGAAATGGGTAGAAGCAGTGTAAGAACCTATTAAACAACATAAAGAGCAATAAGGTACACCAGAACCTATTGAATCATAAACAGCAAGACCTTTAACAGCCCAAAGAAAATGAGCCAGAAGTAAGAGACACTAAAAACAACTTTATGAAGATGACAGATGCCCTAAAAGAAGAAATGTATTTAAAAGAATGGAGGAAAAGACAAAGAAAAAATTGGAGGAAAATCAAGAAATTTCTTAAAGAAACTAAAGAAACCCTGGGGCGGGGAGCAGGGGGCAAACACATGATGACAAAAACTGAGGAAATTCAGGAAAAGGAAAATCTGAGTAAATGAACAGAAACTATGGAGGCAAGCTCACCAACAGAATACAAGAAATGAAGAGAGAATCTTAGGCACTGAGACTACAATAGGACAAATAGATTCATTGGTCAAAGACAATGTTACATCACCAAATTTTTAACACAAAACATCTAGGAAAATTGAAACACCATGAAAGAACAAACCTAACAATAATAGGGATAGAAGGAGAAGAATTCCAGCTCAAAGGCACAGAAAATATATTCAACAAAATCATAGAAGAAAACTTTCCCAACTTAAAGAAGGAAATGCCTATAAAGTTATTCCCATCAACTTAGAACAATTGAGTTTTCATACTTCAATCCTGTGTGCTTGCTTTCTGTTACATGAACTAATCCATGGTGAAGAAAAGCTCTATATGGAAGCTGTTAGATGCCTTAATACCTTTGTTACAGAAATGAGTGCTTAGTATCTAAAATTTTCATGAGTGAAAAATTCATAACTGCCCAGCCATATCTCTTGTGATATTAACAATTTTAAAGACTATTTATATCATTTTGAAGTCAGGAAATAGGGACAGACTCATATGAGGAAAAACTCTATTCATGTAAATAATTTGGTAAAGACTCTAAACATTCGTTGTCTTCAGCTTCAAGAAAAAAAAAATCATGTTTTATTTATTTTTCATTGTTGCCTTGAAGGAAGTAAATTGCTTACCACGTTCATACAAGACTGATAGTGGAGATCACTGCATTGTGGTTTCTATTTTGAAACATTTGAGATAGATACTAAAGTGTAAAGTTTATTTTGTGGCACTTATATTGTGCTTTTATCTTGTGACAAGTATTTCTCTGCTGTAATGTATAGACTCATCATCTAAGTGGTCCATTGTTTACTTTAATATCAGGTTGTGTGATCATACTTTTCAAGTAAGGGTGTCTGTGAAATGGTTGGGGGTTGTTTCTGGTTTTGTTTTTCATTTTTCATAAATTCCCTTGTGATTTTGTTGTGGTGATATTTTGTTTATACTACAAATAATAAAATTTGCCTGAAGATCCGAGGACAGAGGCAACCACTAGATTAAACATAGAGGCCAGACAGTGGTGGCACACACCTTTAATCCTAGCACTCAGGATTAAACATTCAAATCCACCCTAGACAGCACAAGATTAAGTCAGTCTAAAAGAGAAGCAGCCAGGTGGTGATGGCTCACAGTTTTTAGACAAGTATTTGGGAGTCACACACCTTTAGTCCCAGCACTAGGAACATTGAGACAGGAAATGATATGGCTTGATGGAGAAAGGCATATAAGGCAAGAGAAGACAGGAACACAGTCCTTTCCAGTAAGGACTCGGGCATTGAGGATTTATGGAGACAAGATCTTCCCCTTTCAGCTGAGGAGTTGGTGAGGTGAGAAGTGGCTGTGGTTTGTTTCCTCTGATCTTTAAGCATTCACCCCAATATCTGGCTCTGGGTTTTTATTAAGACCAATTAAGATTCGTGCAACATTTTGTTGTTTGTTTTTCAGCTTGACTTGGATGTCAGTGATGATTCAGGGATACATTTGAACTCATGGTCTTCTTGTGTTCACATCATGTGGACAAGTCCAAGATTAGGTGATTTGCTTTCAACATGTGCTGTTTTGTCAACACAATTTAACAATGCTAATGTTAAAATGCTTAATAGAAGAGAATATAAAAACAGTAAATACCTCATCTGTGTATTCAAAGCAACATTTTCATTTATCTGGTAGAGACATAATAAATAGGGATAATCAGCAACCAACTATGTATCTCATACCATAGCTTGATATTCAATAGTATATATATGCAATTTGATGTTCCATGCTTCTCTCTGTCCCCATTATTTAAATGACTTGGCATTTCATCTTGAAGTACTGCCTTCTAAGAGAATTATCCAGAAATGCCAGATAATGCAATGGCAGTAAGATTTACTTTGCAACAAACATTGATGGTATTTGTGTGTATAATTTGATTATAGATTTGTAGGCCCATGACAGATAAATGGAGACCAGAAGACAGCTTTGTGGTTTCTACTTTCGGTCCTCTTAATATGGCAATCAAGGTCACGTTCCCAGCCACAGACCATTCCCACTGAGCCATCTCATTTGTGCTCAAATAGGATTAGTAGAAATACCACAACAGTAATTTATTATCTTCTTTTCAGATTGTAAACTTAATTTCATACAAAGATAGAGGAACACAAGAAAGTTTGAATAATAAATCCTCTTTGCATATTAAAATATTTATATGACCACACATTTTTTAATTTGTTTATTATGAGGACTAAACATTTGTTTACAACACTCTTAGAACCACTAATGAATGACAGAGAATTGCTTCATGTATTAAAGTTGGTTGCTACTAAGCCTGATGACCCAAGTTCTATCTTTGGGTGATGCATATTACTTCTACAAGTTTTTGTCTTATTTCCACATTTGCATACTGGCATATGTACACTCCTACACATCACCACATACATGAGTAATTTTAAAACCTGAATAAGTGCCATTGAGGTCAGTTGCAGCCAAATGACTGCCTAGGTTTCATCATTAGAACTCACATTGTGGAAGGTGATAATACACACCTGTAAGTTGTTCTCTCAGTGCTACATACACATCATGGGACATGTGTATACCTACAAACACAGTTTGTTCATTTTTAAATGGATGAAATTAACAAAGCAAAAAAAAATAACCCAATTTTATTGAGGACATATTGAATGATTTCCCCATTTATATTATAGAATTTAAGAAATATTATTGTTCATCAAAACAATGATTGTCCCCTTTTAAATTATATTTCATCCTTTCATTCTCTCATTTAATGATAGATCATTTAAAAATATACTTCAGATGGACTTAGAAGTGCATAACTACAATACCTTCCTCTCAGAGGCTGAAAGTTAATGATGGGCAACTTTCTCTTGAGAGCTTCCAGCCTATGACAGAGTATGCTTGGTGAAAAGCTTGTCTCCATTATAGGTAATGGAAGACATAATCATAGAGAATGACCTAAGATAGACCTCAGTTTATCTGATGGAGCCTGAGGGTCTCTTTAAAAAGTTAAGAGGAGGGACCTGTGGTAGCCCACAAAGGTCTTCTAGTTAGATCTGAGCTTGCTTTACACAGAAGGGCTGCATTAAGTGGTGTCTTGATCATGTGCAAAGTCACCAGGTATGTAGGATGGTCTACACTTGGCTGTGCTGGGGGAGGCCTTTTGCCTCACCCTTTGGCATTCTTTTAAAAATCCCTTTAGTAGAGACATAAAGGGCTGGTGCGTTGAGACCCAGGCCTTTATGAGGCTATCCTTTGTTCTCTCTCTCTTCTCTCTCTCTCTCTCTCTCTCTCTCTCTCTCTCTCTCTCTCTCTCTCTCTCTCTCTCTTCCTCCCTCCTCTCTCCTCTCTCCTCTCTCCCTCCTTCTAGCTACAAATTTATTTCTCATGTCTCCCTTCTCAAGAGTACCCTGGGGAGCTTTTCTCCCTCAAATGTTCTGTAGGTATCTGTTAGGTATATTTGAGTCATAATATTTGTTAGTTACATTATTTGTCTGTTTAGTTTCTGTCTGCATATGTCCATTGGTGAGAGTGGGGTATTGAAGTCACCCACTATTATTGTGTGGCCTTTGAGTGATTTAAACTTTAGTAATTTTTTTTTTTAAGAAATGTGGTTGCCCTTACATTTCAGGCATAGATGTTCAGAATTTAGACATCATATTGGTGGATTTTTCCTTTGATGAATATGCAATGCCCAACTTGCTTCATTGGTCCATTTGACTGGAAATCTTTTTCTAACCCTTTACTCTGAGGTAATGCCTTTCTTTGATGTTGAGGTGTGTTTCTTGTATGCAGCAGAATATTGTATCCTGTTCTTGTTTCCAATTTATTAGCCTGTATCTTTTTATTGATAAATCGAGTGCATTGATATTGAGGGATATTAATGACCAATGATTGTTAATTGCTGTTATTTTGTTATTGGTGGTAGTAGTGTGTGTCTATGTGTCTATCTGTTTCACTTTATGTTTTGCTGGTGTGATGTTATCTATTTTCCTGTTTTCTGTGTTTTTATGACTGTAGTTAACTTCCTGGAGTTTGAGTATTTTTTTAGTACCTTCTATAGGGCTTGGTTTGTGGACAGATATTGTTTAAATTTGAATTTGTTGAATTTGTTTTTTCCATCTATGGTAGTTGACCATTTGTTTTTGTTAGATGAGTATTTTGTTCTTTGATTTCTCTTTCCTCTCTGGTCTTCTGGCCTAAATGGCTAAGCGTTCTGGTGAGTAGCTTGTCTTTGGGTTCATTTGGGTGTCCCCTCTGGGCTTTTTGGAGGATAAAGAAGGATTCCTAGATACATCCTGGCCTTTGCTAAGGCTGAAGTCCTCTTCCAAAGTTTTAGAGCAAGATATGCTGCTCAGGGGAAGGGGTTCAGACTGAGGTCCCTAGAACTTGTCTGGCCTCTGGGGTCCCTAGGATGAGCCTGGCCTCAAGTACAGCTGCCAGGCTGGGGACCCTAGATCCAGCATGTGCTTCAGTAAGGATGAATTCTTTTGAACTTGTCAACCTAGGAATCCTAGATCTCTTCTGTCCTTTGGAAAAATAAAACTCTTTCTAAAGCTGTAGATCAGGATTTGGAGCCAGGGGTAGGTGATGGCTGTGTGTGTGTGTGTGTGTGTGTGTGTGTGTGTGTGTGTGTGATATGTGCAGTCTGGGATATTCAGGAAGACTTAATGGTTTTGGGGTGGGGGCCAGTGCATAGTGTCTTACCTGCATACCCAACATCTTAATACTAATGCATCAATTTTCTAGGGATTGTTTATTTGTTCTTCTTTATTTATTTTAGTTATTTTGTTGTTGTTGTCATTATGGTTAATCTGTAAAAGACTTTTTAGCTGATTGGATAAAAAGTATTATGGGGCCTTGGCAGGTCACTTAGCAAGTATTTTTGTAGGGGATATCCTGAGTTCAGAAAACAACACCCAAATTGGGAGACCCATAACCACCTGCTAGTCAAGATCAGAGGATCTGACACCTTCTTTTCTGGTGTGTCACCTATACACTCATGGAACACATTCTCTCACACACTGAAGTACTTACATAAAACTGAGGATAAACTTGTTTTCAAAAGTTCTTGTGACTTATAAAGCAATTAGAGCAAAACTAGTTGCTTTACATGATGTATAATCTCAAACATACAGTGATCCTTTAAAAATATGTTATCTTTCATTTGTTTTTAAAAGTTGTCATTTCCTCATTCTGATGCAGACTTACGTTGAATTATCAATCATAAAAAACAAAATGTTTTCTAAATGATTTTAACAGACATCATATTCTTTCTCAAAAGGGAATGAAATATATTTAGCAGGTAAAACTATTTCCTACAATGTTGAAAGATCAGAATGCTTTAAACAAAGCTCTCCCATCTTGTAAAAGAGCCCTCTACTCCCAACCCATTGTCTCTTATTGGCAATGGAGAGAACTGGTGTACACAAAGTGAGTGCTCCACAGTGATTTCTTTGATTTTGATTATAGTTCTTGTTTAAAAGGCAATGTTATATTTGTAGGTCTGTCTTATGTCTCCTTTTATTAGTGGTGCCATCATGGTTGTGTGTAGCACAAATCTTAAAAGGTCTTATTAATAAAATCAAACCTGGATAAAGGTATTGGGGTGAACGCTGAAAGATCAGAGAAAGAAAACCAGCCACAGCTAACCTCACCTCACCAGTTCCTCAGCTGATCATGTTTCCTCAGACTAGAAGCCTCTGAGTCCTAATCCAGCATGCATCTCAGCTGAACTGTGCTGCTCAAAAGCCTAAAAGCTTAACCGGGCTCTAGTTCCTTGTCCTCATGCCTTAAATACCTTTCTGCTTTCTGCCATCACTTCCTGGGATTAAAGGTTTGTGTCACTATGCCTAGCTGTTTCCAGTGTGGCTTTGAACTCACAGAGATCCAGACAGATCTCTGCCTCCAGAATGCTAGGATTAAAGGTGTGTATGCTATCATTTTCTGGCCTCTATGTCTATCTAGTGGCTGTTCTGTTCTCTTATCCCAGGTAAGTTTATTAGAGTGCACAATATTTTGGGGAACACAATATTACCACATTTCCCCTTTTTTTGTGTAAAATTTTAAAAATCTTATAACTAATAAAAGAAAAACTATATCCAATAAGTATATACAATATATACAGCCAACAATTACATTAACAATGTTTAGTTCATTAACATTTGACAGATTCATATGAAAAACTCCATTAATATATAACAATGTCCAGTCCATTAACATCTGAAAAATTCAGACAAAAATTTTTCGTTACTTATCTATTTAAAACAAGTAGCTCCTTTTAAAAAGTAGATTCAATAATCTCCCTTTTTATCTTATCATATCCATATTCTCCCTTTTTTTAACTTTTTATAATAGATTCAATAATCTACCTCTTGTCATTTTCATATCTTCTCCTTTTTCTTTTTATAGTATGTTCAATGTCTACCCCTTTATCCTATTATTTCTTTATCTTTTTTCTCAGAGTAGATTCAATGATCTACCTCATAACTATATAATTTTTTTTTCTTTTTCTTTTTTTTTAAACAAAAACTCTGAATCTAATCTCCTTGTTCAGCTTTTTTCGTAACCATTAACAATTAGAAACTTGTAACCAACCATCATAAACAATGACAGTTATCCATAAGCCAAGCTACATCTTGGGAATGTGGGTGTCATTTTCTTAATATTACTTCCTGCTTTTGGGGGGGGTTGAAGACATCTTTAAGGAATCCTGAAAAGAAACTTTTTGGGGAAACCAGCCCCCAGCTACCATCCAGCCCTGGAACTCCTATCTGGACCAGAGGTGAGTGCATGGGTCACACCCAGAGAGGCCCTGCACCTAGGTCCCAGCCCTGGGCACCAGCCATTCTGGGGAAGACCTGCCCAACTTGGCCCCAGTTTCTGGCCATTTGTGGGGCCCTCTGGGAAGGATCCCCTTCTCCAAGACCCCTGGTGGACCCTACAATCTCCACACCCTGCCCCCATACTAACTGGCCTGAGACCCCAGCCATTTCCTGAGACTTAGAAACCAGGCCCAGCTTCCATCCTGGCCTGGAACTCCCATCTGGACAAGATACAGAGACCCCAGCAACTCCCTGAGACTCAGAGACCAGCCCCCAGCTCCCATCCAGGCAGCACTCCCATCCAGCCCAGAGCTTCCATCTGGACCAGAGAGAGGCTCCCTAAATCTGTCAGCACTGTCTGGACCAAGTACACTGATAAGACCAAGAACAAATGCATGAGGAGATGGGCAGACGTCAAGGCAGAAGTACATACAACAAAATAAAGAGCAATACAGCATCACCAGAACCTAGCTCTCCTCCAACAGCTAGACCTGAACATCACAGAATGGAAGAAGCAGAAGAAAACAACCTTATAAATAACATCAAGGAGAGACTAGAGCCTTATATAGAAGAAATAAAAAACGAAGTGGAGGAACAGACAAACAAAAAATGGGAAGAATGCTATAAAAAACTAGAGGAAAGGACAAATAAAGCAAAAGAAAACAATAAGTCCCTGAAAGAAAATCATGAAAAGGCAATGAGACAGATGAGGAAAACAGCCCAAGACCTGAAAAGGGAAATAGAAAAAAAGAAGACATAAGCAGAAGGAATGATGGAAATAGAAAATCTGAGTAAATGAACAGGAACTTTAGATGCAAGCATAATCAACAGAATTCAAGAGATGGAAGAGAGGATCTCTGGTGTTGAAGATACAGTAGAAGAAATAGATTTATCAGTGAAAGAAAACACTAAAACAAAAAAGACATGACCCAAAATGTGCAAGAAATTTGGGACACCATGAAAAGACCAAACCTACGAATAGGAATAGAGGAAGGAGAAGAATACCAACTCAAAGGCACAGAAAATATATTTAACAAGATCACAGGAGAAAACTTTCCCAACTTAAAGAAGGAAATGCCTATGAAGATACAAGAAGCCTATAGAACACCAAACAGACTAGACCCCCACCAAAAGTCCCCTCACCACATAATAATTAAACAACTAAATGTACAGAATAAAGAAAAAATATTAAGGGCAGCAAAGGAAAAAAGCCAAGTGACTTATAAAGGCAAACCCATCAGAATAACACCCGAATTCTCAATGGAGACTTTGAAAGCCAGAAGGACCTGGACAGATATAATGCAGACACTAAGATACTATGGATGCCAGCCTAGACAAATATATCCAGCAAAACTTGCAATCATCATAGATGGAGTGAGTGAACAAGACATTCTAAGACAAAGCCAGATTTAAACAATACTTATCCATAAACCTAGCCCTACAGAAAGCACTAGGATGAAAATTCCAACCTAAGGGAATCAGATACACCCTCAAAAACACAGGCAATAGATAACACCACAGCAATAAACCCCAAAGAAGAGAAGTACACACACACTACCACAAAAAAATAAAAATAAAAACAGGAATGAACAATCACTGGTCATTAATATCCCTTAATATCTATGGACTTTATTCACATATAAAAAGACAAAGACTAACAGAATGGATACAAAAACAGGACCCATATTTCTGCTGCATATAAGAAACATACCTCAAATTCAAAGATATACACTACCCGCCATAGTAGCTCAAACCGGCAGGCTGCCGCTAACTTGAGAGAGACAATTAGGAAGCTGTTTTTAGTTCTGTTTTAGAATCTTTTTTCTCAGGTGTTAGGTGGAAATGCTTGCCCCACGTTGGGCGCCATTTGTAGTTAGAGTTTTCCTGCCTGACCCAGTCAGGACAAATCTCTCTTACCCGCCAGTCCCACAATCGCTCAGACCCAACCAAGAAAGCATACAGAAACTTACATTGTGTATGGCCGTGGCAGGCTTCTTGTTATCTGCTTTTTCTATCTTAAATTAACCCATTTCTGTTAGTCTATACTTTGCCACATGGCTTGTGGCTTACCGGTGTCTTTACATGTTGCTTCTCATGGCGGCAGCTGGCAGTATCTCCCTCCAAGCTTCTACTTTCCAGCATTCTCTTTTCTCTTGTCCCGCCTATACTTCCTGCCTGGCCACTGGCCAATCAGAACTTTATTTACACAGAGCGATATCCACAGCATTTCCCCTTTTCTTTTTTTTTTTTTAAGGAAGGTTTTAACTTTTACATAGTACAATTACATATAACAAAACAATTATCAAGCAAGAATTACAGTTATAATATTAAAGAAGATATCCTATCTATCTTATATTTGTGAGTCTAAGGTTTTATATCTAACATCTTTTATCATAATTGAGGAAATTATAACTATCTAGTCTTCAACCACATCAAAGACCTCAGAAGGATATAATATTACCTGACAAGCAGGAGAAGGATGTAAGCATTTTTCAGGAGTCTTGCAAGAGTAGACAGAGACAGCTGGCAGCCTGGACAGTCACCTAATGTTCCTTTGTAAAGTTGGGGCATCTGTTTTTAGCCCACAGGGCTAGAGTCTCTTGGTCACTTCTCTCAGTGTCCTGTAGAATGTCTGGCAGTTTCCTCTGCAAAGCAGGAACCTGAAGGACCATTTTGTCAAGCAAAGCTTAGTGGTCACCTTTCTCTGGGTCCTGCATGTCCAGTCGATCAAGCAGTCCAGGAAAGAACAGTTTCTTACCCAAATGGCTGTTTTTGCCATGGTGAAGATAAACTCCATATGAAGTGTCTTCAATGCCCATCCTCCTCTCTGAAGTAAATCAGTGCTGCCAGGAGCAGACATGTTTCACTGTCCAGAAAGTCTAAATTTTAAAAGTATTTTAAATGCCGTATTCTGTAGGTCTTTGAAGTATTTGAAGATTACCTATCTATCTGAAATATCTCTGTGTATACCTAGAAGACTTAACTAACATGGCTACAAGTATGATTATCCTAGATGACTAATTATTAATCTATTTTTAATTATCCATTACAATTTAAATGAGCTATATAAACATAATACCTTAAACAAGAGTAGAAATATGCATACAGTATAACAAAATTAACTTTAAGTTTGTATCAATAGACTAAAATCTAAACCAATGTAAAACATTTTAAACAAGTTGTTGCTCTTTAGAAGTAAGTTCCTTAAACTACCCTTTTATCCTATTATATCTGTATCATATCCCCTTTTCTTCTTTAGAAAGAGATTGCGTTTATAATCAATCTACTTTAAAGAAAAATATTGGTTTTTCTCTGTCCCACACCAGAGGGCTCTTTTGATTTGGGACACAAGAATCTCTTAACCTTTTCTTTTAGCAATATGTCTGGGTTTAGAGAGGGAGTGAGCCAATTCCATCTCCAAAGCCAGCTTGATAATTTTGGGAATGTGGGCGCGTAGTTTTTCTTACTACTTCCTGCTGGAGAGGGGCGATGCATCTTATGGGGACATAAAGAAAATTTTAGGATTATGAAGTAGTCCATTAGGGTGAACCTCTGAGCCAGTTGCCTTGAAAGCATTCTGGATGTTGGATCATCTGGGCCATGGTGTCTTCAGAGACCTTTCAGGTGGTCTTGGCTGATCAAACCTGATGTATCTTAATCTGGAACAAATCCATAGCCTCTGGCTTTCTGTGGAAACAAAAGCAGAGACTCTTTTTCAAAGCAACATATCCTTATATACAAATTTTGAAGTCAAGTTACCTTTAAAATTTACATATTTATTTAACTCAACAGCTTTTACGATTAAATCTTTTTCTTTAGTTAAAAATCCCAAAGACAACATAAACCAGATTCTCTGTGTAATATCCATCTTTGTAAGCCTGAAATGCCGCTGTGGCTGTTGGCTCCGCCCACCTCAGCTTCCCAACATGGCGGTGGTACAGTTTACTGCCAGCTTTGGGTCTAGAGCCATGTGTACCATCAACTATCAGAAGCAGTTCTATCAAAGCAGTGCATAGCCCAGAAATCTTTTTTTTTTTTTTTTAGCTAGCAAAGGCTAAATCCATCACGCAGCAGAGTAAAGTGCCACTTGTAGACTCCTCATTCCAGCCACACTGCAGGTCAGACGCACACGCCAGGAACCCGCCATAGTAGCTCAAAACGGCAGGCTGCCGCTAACTTGAGAGAGACAATTAGGAAGCTGTTTTTAGTTCTGTTTTAGAATCTTTTTTCTCAGGTGTTAGGTGGAAATGCTTGCCCCACGTTGGGCGCCATTTGTAGTTAGAGTTTTCCTGCCTGACCCAGTCAGGACAAATCTCTCTTACCCGCCAGTCCCACAATCGCTCAGACCCAACCAAGAAAGCATACAGAAACTTACATTGTTGTGTATGGCCGTGGCAGGCTTCTTGTTATCTGCTTTTTCTATCTTAAATTAACCCATTTCTGTTAGTCTATACTTTGCCACATGGCTTGTGGCTTACCGGTGTCTTTACATGTTGCTTCTCATGGCGGCAGCTGGCAGTGTCTCCCTCCAAGCTTCTACTTTCCAGCATTCTCTTTTCTCTTGTCCTGCCTATACTTCCTGCCTGGCCACTGGCCAATCAGAACTTTATTTACACAGAGCGATATCTACAGCAACTACCTAAGAATAAAAGGCTGGGGAAAGACTTTCCAATCACATGGTCTTAAGAAACAAGCTGGTGTAGCCATCCTAATATCCAGCAAAATAGACTTCAAACTAAAATCAACCAGAATGGCTAAGATCAAAAACACAGAAGCAGAAGACACCTTATGCTGGAGAGGATGTGCAGCCAGGGGAACTCTCTTCCACTGCTGGTGGGAATGCAAGATTGTACAGCTACTTTGGAAATCAATATGGCGCTTCCTTAGAAAATTGGGAATCCATCTCCCCCAAGACCCAGCTATACCACTCTTGGGCATATATGCAAGGAATGCTCAATCAACCACAAGGGCATTTGCTCAGCTATGTTCATATCAGCATTGTTTGTAATAGCCAGAACCTGGAAACAACCTAGATGCCCTTCAACTAAAGAATGGATAAGGAAAATGTGGTACACATACACAATGGAGTACTACTCAGCAGAGAAAAACAATGACATCATGAGGTTTGCAGGCAAATGGATGGATCTAGAAAAAATCATCCTGAGTGAGGTAACCCAGACTCAGAAGGATAAACATGGTATGTACTCACTCATAGGAGGATACTAGATGTCAAACAAAGATGACTAGACTGCTACTCACAACTCCAGGGATTCTACCTAGAAAACAGTACCCTAAGAAAGACACAGGAATCACCCAATGACAGAGAAATGGATGAGATCTACATGAACAACTTGGACGTGAGTGGGGGTAATGAAGGGCAAAGTTCGAGGGAAAGAGAGCTTAGGGGAGCAGGAGATCCCAGCTGGATCAAGAACAGAAAGGGAGAACAAGGAATAACAGACCATGATAAATGAAGACCACATGAGAACAGGAAGAAGCAAAATGTTAGAGAGTTCCCCAGAATCCACAATGATACCTCCACTGTAGACTACTGGCAATGGACTAGAGAAATCCTGAACTGACCTAGTCTGGTGATCAGATGGCCAAACACCCTAACTGTTGTTCTAGACTCTCATCCAATAATTGTTGGAAGTGGATGCAGAGATCCTCAGCCAGGCCCCAGGTGGAGCTCCAGGAGTCCAAATGGCAAGAAAGAGGAGGGATTTTATGAGCAAGAATTGTTGAGTCCAAGATTGGAAAAGCACAGGGACAAATAGCCAAATGAATGGAAACACATGAATTATGAACCAAAAGCTGTGGAGCCCCCAACTGGATCAGGCCTTCTGGATAAGTGAGACAATTGAATAGCGTGATGTGTTTGGGAGGCACCGAGGCAGTTGGACCAGGACCTGTCCTTAGTGCATGAGCTGGCTGTTTGGGACCTGGGGCTTATGTGGGGACACTTTGCTCAGCCTGGAAGGAGGGGACTGGACCTGCCTGTACTGAATCTTCCAGGTTGAGCTGAATTCCCAGGGGAGTGTTTGCCCTGGAGGAGATGGGAATGGGGGGGAGTGAGGGGAAGAAGGGGGTGGGGCCGGGAGGGGGAGGACAGGGGAACTGTCTAATTTAAAAAAAAGAAAAAGAAAGAAAGAAAAAGGGCTGGGTAAGGAAGGCTGACACATCAAAACTGGATAGATTTGCTTGAAGCTTTTAGATGTGTCTGCATTGTAGAAAATGGTTTTGATTACTAAAATTACCTCATTCTCTTTTGATAAAGAAAATGATGTCTGTTAGCATCAGTTAGAAACCATTTTGTTTCCTATTACTGAAGATTGGGTGTAAGTCTGCATCACAGTGAGGTAATAAAAACTTTTCCAAAGTAAAAGGATATATCTGCAGGATAACAGATTTTTAAATAAACATATGCTATGTATTATATAACTAAAACAACTAGTTTTGCTCTAATTGCTTTTTAAGTCATAAGTGCTGTTGACTACAAGTCTGTCCCCATTTTTATGTGTATGCTTGTGTGTGAGAGAGAGGATGTTTTCCATGTGTATACAGATGACACACCAGCAAAGAGGGTATCAGAGTCACTGGATCTGCAGTAGCAGGTGGTTATCATCCTCCCCACTTGGGTGTTAGTGTATGAACTCAGGTCAACCCAAAGAAGAATATTTACTGAGTAACATAGTACTTTTTATCCAATAAACTAAAAGTCTTTCACAGATTAACAATAACAAAAACCTAAATAAAGAAGTAAGTAAATAAATTATCCCTAGGAATGTGATGAATCAGTATTAAGATGCTGGGTATGGAATAGGTAGGCTGCCCATGGATCTTCCCTACTTTTTTGTTACCCAAGACCCAATAATCAAGGTTGCCCCTAGGGCAGCAACAGAACTCCACCTGTAGCTTTTCTTCCCCCTGTCCACGTCTCCTGTGAATTCTATAGATCAGCCATACCTGTCCTTCTGTTCTTGCCTTATATCTATGTCCCAGCCCCCAACTCAGGCAGACCTGCTCAATTGCTTGCAACATCTGTGAGAAGACCAGGCAAGCTGTCCACAGATCTAATACATTATCTATTCCCCCAGACTCAATGTGGATCCCTAGGATAATCTCCTCTGGTACTTCCATTCCCCTAGCCTCCAACACCAGCAAGCATTCTCCCTTGAACACAAGAAGACCAGTAAAAAAAAAAAAAAAAAAAAAAAGCAACACACAGCCATAACACACTCTCAAACTCCAGAGAGCAAACAGAAACACAGGAATAAAACTCCCTGATGGGTGACATCACTCTGTATGTTGTGAATGTGCTGCTCTGATTGGTTGATAAGTAAAATGCTGATTGGCCAGTAGCCAGGCAAGAATTATAGGCAGGATAAGTAGACAAGGAGAATTCTGGGAAGAGGAGGGCTGAGTCAGGAGATGCCAGCCCACTGTCCAGGGAGCAGTATGTAATGGCACACAGATAAAGCCATGGAACATGTGGCAACAAATAGATGAACAGAAATGGGATGGGTTTGTATAAGTCCTAGTCAATAGTCAGACTGAGCTAATGGCTGAGCAGTTTTAATTAGCATAAGCCTCTGTGTGTTTACTTGGGTCTAAGAGTCTATGGACTTGGTGGGACACAGGAAAACTTGCAGCTGCAAATGGTGCCCAATGGCTCGAGTTTTCACCTGAAACCTGAGAACACTTAATAAGCAATCCCAAATGGAGCCATAAACGGGTTCCTGCTTCATGTCTTGTGGGCAGCGAGACACCGCAACATGTGGGCTTGAGGTCCTCTGGCAGGTTTGTGGCATGCAGACTGAAGCTACAGCATGGCAGATTCCCACTGAGTTACACAAAGGTTTCTGTAAGATGAGCAACATGGTGCATGGTGGATATAGCTTTTGCTACTAAAAACAACAAAAAAAGATTCTGGGCTATACACTGCTGGATGGAAGCATAGACTCACTGCTTCCCATAGCTGGTGGGGAGACTGGTTCTCAGAGCTGGTAGTAAATGTAGTTCTGCCGTGTTGGAAAGCTGATGTGGGTGGAGCTAGCAGGCAAAGCTGCTATTTCAGTCCTAGTATTGCTGCTGTTTAAAGCAATAGATTCACAATAAGACAGATTCAGATGGAATAAGACTTTAAATGGTTAATAGTGTGTGTAAAAAAATGTATGTAGGCTTGGAAGAGAGAAGAAAATAAATATAGGCAGATATATTTTAAACGTTTTAAAAAACAAAGTCTTTAAAGAGGCAGTAAAAGTAATATAAAAAACAAGCCAAGTAAAGACGGATATTACACAGAAAATCTGGATTGTGTTGTCTTTGGGATTTTTAACTGCAGAAACACCATTGATTGTAAAGGCTACTGAATATATATATTATCTTGACTTCAAAATTTATGTCTAAGGATATGTTGCTTTGGAAAAGAGGTTCTGCTTTTGTTTCCACAGAAGATGAGAACCTATGGATTTGTTCCAGGTTAAGATGGATCAGATTTGACCAGGACAGACTTCCTAAACCTTAACAGATGGTACCTATCAACAAAGGTTATAGCCAGTCCTCCCAGGACTTGAACATTATCTCAAGTTTTCTCATGATCCCCATAAGACTACCAGCACCCCCTATCAGCAGGAAGTAGCCTAGAAAACTATGCCCACACTCCCAAAAAATGTATTATAGATATTTGTTTTTGTTTAGGTAGTTGGTTACAAATTGTTATTGGTCATAGTCAATATCTTTCTAAAAGAAGAAAGGAGGATATGATATGAAAATATAGGATATAGATATGATAGTATAAAAGGGTAGATTATTGAATCTACTTTTAAAGAGCAACTTGTTTTAAATTGCTATAAATTTTAGTTTATTAATACAAATTTAAAGTTAATTTTGTTATGCTGTATGTATATTTTTATTCTTGTTTGAGGTATTATATATATACAACTCATTTAAAATTATAATGTATCATTAAGAAATACAGATTACTAGTTAATCATTTATGATAATCAAACTTATAGTCATGTTAGTTTAGTTTTCTAGGTATATATAGATATATTTCAGATAGATGGGTAATCTTCAAATACTTCAAAGACCTACAGAATATGGCATTTAAAATGTTTTAAAAACTTAGACTTTCTGGACAGTGAGACACATCTGCTCCTGGCAGTACTGATCTACTTCAGAGAGGAGGATGGGTATCAAAGATAGTCCATATAGAGTTTATCTTCTTCTTGGCAAAAATAGCCATTTAGGTAAGAAACTATTCTTGCCTGGACTGCTTAACAAAATGTTGTATCAACTGGACATGCAGGACCCATAGGAAGATGACCACTAAACTTTGCAAGGCAAGATGGTCCTTCAGGTTCATGCTTCACAAAGGAAATACCAGAGATTCTACAGAACACAGAGAGAAGTGACTGAGAGATTCTAGGCTTGTAGGCTAAAAAATGGATGCCCGAACATTGCAGAAGAACTTTGGGTGACTGTCTAGGCAGCCAGCTGTCTCTCATTCTAGATTTTGGAAGTTTCTTACACTGTACTTCCTGTTTGCTTAGGTAATATTACATCCTCCTGAGGTCTTTGAAGACTAGATAGTTATAATATTCCATGGTTATGATAAAAGATAAATTAGATATGAAACTTTAGACTTACAAATATAGTATAGATAGAATATTTTATTTAATTTCACAAAATACAAATAGACTAGATATTATAACTGTAATTCTTGCTTGATAACTATTCTAGTATATGTAATTTTACTGTTAAAACCTTAAATTTTACCATTTTAAAACCTTTCTTTTAAATAGAAAGAATAAAGGAAATGATGGGTAGTATCACTCTGTATGTTGTGAATGTGCTGCTCTGATGGATTGATAAATAAAATGCTGATTGGCCAGTATCCAGTCAGGAAGTATAGCTGGGATAAGCAGACAAGAAGAATTCTGGGAAAAGGAGGGCTGAGTCAGGAGATGCCAGCCCTCCACCCAGGGAACAGTATGAAATGGCACACAGGTAAAGCCATAGAACACGTGGCAATATATAGATTAACAGAAATGGGCTGAGTTTAAGTGTAAGAGCTAGTCAATAGTTAGACTGAGCTAATGGACAAGCAGTTTTAATTAGTATAAGGCTCTGTGTGTTTACTTGGTTCTGAAAGGCCTTGGACTGGGCAGGAAACAGGAAAACTTTTAGCTATAACTCCCATCCAACAAAGATGAAGCCAGAAATCAGCACCTTGACCTATAATCAGCCAAAACCCAGATGCCTAGACACCAGCATAGGAACATAATCCTTAACAGACAGGGAAACATGTCACCCCCAGAACCCAGTTATCCTTACTACAGCAGGTACTGATTATTCCAACATAACTTAAATATAAGAAAAAGACCTTAAAACCAACTATATGAAGATAAGAAGTCCTTAAATAGAAAATGAGTAAATCCCTTAAATAAATTCAGGAAAACACAAACAATTGGAGGACACCAATAAACTCCCAAAATAAAGCTAAGAAAAACCAAGTAGTTAAAGGAAACAAAAAAAATTGTTCCAGACCTAAAAACAGAAATAGAAGCAATAAAAAAACAAACAAACAAAACAACAACAACAACAAAAACGCACAAACTACAGGAATCCTGGAAACGAAACTAGCCTGGAAGGAGTTGCAGAACTATCTTCCCAGTACTGGGCAGCAAGGTCAAGATTAAGTGTTTAAAACAATGCTCAATTACATACTGTGAGGCAAGCCTGAGCTACAGGAAACATTGCTACAAACTAGTCATTTTCAACCTTCCTAATGCTGCAACATTTTAATATAGTTCTTATTATTATGGTGACTGCTAACTATAAAATTATTTTCATTGTTACTTTATAACCATAATTTTGCTACTGCTATGAATTATAACATAAATATCTGTGGTTTTTGATAGTCTTAGGTGACATACCAAGACTTAATTTGGTTGTGTCCCTGAAATGGCCCCTTGAACAGCATGTTAGAAGCCTATTCTTTTGTGGGGGGATGCTTTTGGCTGGTTGCAAATTAGGGTTGCCTCTTTTGTTATGGAAATGTAGCTCAAAGGCTGATTCATCCTGGTGGACAAACGTTTATATACTAGCATCCTAATTTGTAAAAGGCCTGGTTAGCATAATACTTATCTTTGGTGTATTTGGGAGGCAGCACTCCCTTAGCTAAATTCTACTTTATGTGACTTAATGTCTGCTACAAATTGGAAAATACTTATACTGTCAATTCTATTACCATCAATTCCACTCTTCTACATCACAGTTTAGCAGTGGAGTGCTACTCTACTCAGGAGATAACTGTTTACAAGCTGCACAAAATTATGTTCAGATAGATCCTAAACCTAAATGTAACATGAATTTCTAAATAGTCTTATTAATAAAAGACCTGGAGCCAGATATATGGTGGTTGATATATTGTGTACACTAATAAAGATTTTCTGGGGTCAGAGAACAGAACAGCCACTAGATTAGACATACAGGCCAGAAAATGGTGGTACACACCTTGAATCCTATCACTTGGGAGGCAGATATCCATCTGGATCTCTGTGAGTTCAAGACCACATTGGAAATAGCCAGGCATGGCGACACACACCTTTAATCCCAGGAAGTGATGGCAGGAAGCAGAAAGGTATATCAGACATGAGGATCAGAAAGCTTTTAAGCTTTTAGGCTCTTGAGCAGTTCAGCTCAGATCCATACAGATGAGGACTCAGAGGCTTCCAGTCTGAGGAAATGGGATCAGCTAAGAAGATGGTGAGGTGAGATTTGTAGTGGGTAGCTGTTCCAGCTTTGACCTCAAAGCACAGCCCCTAATGTGGCAACAAGTAACTGTCACACCTGCCTATGACCTGTCCCTTTCAGACCCAAGATGTGTAAGTGCTTGTCTTCTTTGCTAACTTTTGGTCTTGGATGCTGGTGTGGATTGGGGAGAACATTCTGTAGATAGCGCTGGACTGTGTCACAAACCCTATTTCCTGTACTGTGAGTCTCCTGTATCGTGAGTTAACCCTCCAATAAATTCCTATAATCATTAAGCTATTTCCATGGGTTGGTAGCGATTAATTGCAACAGAGGTTAGCTGTGGCTTGTTCTGTCTCTGATCTTTCAGAATTTACCCCAATAGCTGGCACTGAGTGTTTTATTAATAAGGCCTTTTTAAGATTCATCTTACACTTAAATGCTAAATGTTAAAAGTGCGGAACTTCTGGAAGATACTAGAGAGATCAGGGCTCTCTGAGTTTAGCAAGTCTGCCTTCCATAGCTACAAAAAGAACAGTGGGTACCTCCATTTCACTGTGATCCCAACAACAAGGATATTTCTAAGCACAGTCCCCTCCTAATGCTCTGCATAGACGCAGTCCCAGGAATGAAGTTATTCAGAGGCATCCACCATGGCCCAGGGAATTTCAGGACAACACACAATGATGCAGAAACATGCAGGATCACAGAGGAGTCTGCCTCTGGCCAATGACTCCCACCCAGCCCTGGAGAGGAACCACCATACCAGTTCCAGTGGCTCAGCTGGCCACTTCTTCCTGTCTGGAGACATTGATCCCTCACTCACCATGGTGTGTCTGCTGAGCACACCTGCACTCTATCCACAATAGAGCATGAGGTGCAGCACATGGGTCAACTTCTGACTTCCTCAGCAGTGTAGCTGAGCTTGCAGCATGAGGCCAGAAGAGCCCTCTCATCTGAGTTTGAGGTCATGACTGGCTAGTGAGTTCTGAGTGACACTAGTTCCCTTGGAGACAGGATGAGCTGAAGGGATGCAGCACAATGGTTCTCAGGCCTGGCTTCTACCCTGAGCAGAGAACTATCCCAGACTGTCTGGAGATTCGTACCAAATCTGTTAATAAATCTCTTGTTAAAGTAAACCAATGGTTTCAGTTTGAAAAGGAAGTATACAAATTCAGGAGAGGCTAATCAATGTTGCATAAGAACACTGTGTAACTCAAAAACATAAGGCAAGGTCACAGTGGCCTTGGGGCTGATGACCACAGCCCCATGTGTGGAAAGAGTCAGGTTCTCAGGATCTGAAGCAACCCCTTCCCAAAGGCCCTAGCACCAGACCATTACCAGTTCTCCTTTTAATGAAGGAGCTCTTTCTTTTTCTCTATACATCAGGGCCTTAGAGAAAGCTCTGTAGGCCTAGGCAGGTTGCCAAGCTCAGTGGGGCCTAGTTTCTCTAGTATCTTCTAGGAATTGTGTACTTTGCATTTGACATTTAGGTTTAAGATCTATTTGGACTTACTTTTGTGGAGGTTCTAAATGGCATCTCTTGTGTTGGGTAGTACTCCACTACTAAGCAACTGGAGCAGGCACCCTCTAACCTAAGGATGTTCCTGCCAGTGCAACAAGTAGACTGAGGGTGGATGCCTGCCTCTCCTTCTGCTCCCCCAGATCCAATCTTCCCAGTCTAATCCCTAGGCCAGTAGCAGAAAATCTTCTGTATCTTCCTTTCCTCTTCGACCCATCCCAATGTACCACAAAGATCTTCCCCTCCAACCTTTCTTTTTCCCCAACTCACCCCATCATCTCAGCCTCTTAACACCAGCAGGCATTCACTGGGAACACACAATCTGAGCAGGCCAGGGAAACAGGTAAGCCAACTGAAGACTCTCTTTCCTTCCACATCTAATCCCCAGTCTCATCACTAGCACTACATCAGAACACCAGATACAGCCTCCCCCACACTCTATCCCCTCCTCCTGCCCACATTTCCTGTGGATCCCAGAGACCACCCCTAACTAACCTCCCTCACACCACTCATCAATTTACCCCAGCCCCCAACTCATGCAGCCACCACCTACAGGTCTTCCCTTCTCCATCTGTTCCCCAGATCCAACACCTCATCTCATCCCCAGCTCTGCAGCAGAACACCTGTGGCAGCCTTCCCTGCCTGTCTGTTCCCATCTCCTGTGAATCCCACAGATCTTCCCCTTATAACTTCCCTCTTCCTAATAGTGTGAGTGATGATGTGGTGTGACATGTAAGAGCTGTACCTTAGTGGATGATTACTGTTCTCCCCATTAGGAATTGCTTTCTTAACATGCAGTTAGAAGCACATGTATTTCCACCATGTTATGACAGTCATCATGATGTATTGCATAGATGGCAACATACAACAGTCTGGGAAATTTCATATTTGATTCACTCTCCAAAACTGTTTAGACAAAGTAAATCTTAAATGTGAAAGGAGATTCTTAGTCATGTGCACATGCTGGAAGTTTAGTCCCTGGAAATTTGCAATATGATATAAATTATTTAAATGCCAGTCCTTTCATATGTTCAAAGATGACACCATAGGTGTCTTAAAGAATTTTGTTAATAATGAAGATATATGCAATATCACAACTGGAGAAAGCTGGACAAGAGAAATGGTGCATAATGAATATAGGAATCTGAAATTTAGATACCCTAATTCTGAAAAAATAATGTTAATTGCCACTTAACATAGTCACATAAGTTTGCTTTTATCCCCTCTACATGTCTTTATTGGAGTTCCCTTCAAGTTACAGATGAACTGATAGAAAGCCATGACTGCTGTGGATATTGCTCTGTATAAATAAAATGCTGTTTGGCCAGTGGCCAGGCAGGAAGTATAGGCGGGACAAGAGAGAAGAGAATTCTGGGAAGTAAAGGCTGGGGTGGAGAGACTGCCAGCCGCTTCCATGAGAAGCAACATGTAAAGACACCGGTAAGCCATAAGCCATGTGGCAAAGTATAGACTAACAAAAATGGGTTAATTTAAGATAGAAGAAGTAGATAACAAGAAGCCTGCCATGGCCATACAGTTTGTAAACAATGTAAGTTTCTGTGTGTTTACTTGGTTGGGTCTGAGCGTCTATGGGCCTGGCGGGTGAGAGATTTGTCCTGACTGGACCAGGCAGGAAAACTCTAACTACACATGATGAACTTTAGAAATACATTTATGTTCAGGTTATTGGGCTAAGACTACCAGGAGAGAGAAAGGAATCAGAGATTTGCACTCACATAGAGTCCCAAGCACCATATCCCAAATGGGGTGATGTGCTGTGGACTGGGGACAACTTCTGCTTTCAACCTTGAGCAGAGAAGCTCCTTTTGTGATGGCAGATGCCCTTGATTGCTCAAGATGCTGAGGAATATAAAGTACTGAGTTTTATCCATAATGGGACATCTATACTACTCCCTCCATGGCTCACAAAAGACTGTGGAGCAGGAAGTCCAAAGACTCTAAAAGCTGAATGTGAAAAATTGTTCTGGTACTGCATTGCCTTTCTTATTGTGAGCTCATGACAGAGTAGTTCTTGCATTGTACTTAAATAAGACTACATTCAGTTCTAGACAAAAGACAATTCAAGGGGACTTATGGCACCCTGGGAAAGCTATTGGGTTCTTATAGATACTTGTGAAAAGGATTCATTGACATCAGTGGTACTGTGCCAAGTCCATCCAGCATAACTCCAGGGATGGACTTGACTGGAACAGTGAGGGAATGAAGAAAAAAAATCGGCGGACAGACACATGGACAGAGTGCTGGGATTGGTTGTTCTAGGGTCTTATGTGAAGAAATCTCAGCACCCTAGAAGATCAGCACATTTATTGTATAGACTTGAACAGAGGTGCAGTGTTACTGCATGCCCTTGAACAAAGATGGAGCTATGACATACAATAAACAAGGAGGTGGGGTTGAGTGTACACATCTGGACCAAGGAGACAAGTTTAGCCATCTAGGTAGGAGTAGTCTCTGTATGGAAACGGTATTCAGGCTGTAAACATACAGTGGGAAAAAATATGGTGGACTTCTTTTTGCAAAATTGTCAATATCCACAAAGGCCACTCAGGTACTGCATTACATTTCTCTGATCCTTACCCTGAGTGATGGATGCTTTTCCATGTTTCCATGGGTATGAGGTTCTGGTTCTTTACATGACTGGCTTACACCAAGAACATACACTTACTAAGGACTTCACGCACTCTGGAATTCCTCCACTCCACACAGTATAGCCACTGGTTAGTCCACCTTGCTGCAAAGAGGCATGCTGCAGGAGAACCATGGTGAGAAAGTTTCACTGGGCATGTCTCTATTGGCAACTCAGGCTGGGATCATTAGTTGGTTTCTCCTGAATTTTTGTTAGCCCCCATGTGATGAAGTGTCCTTTTTCTTTTCCCTTTTTGTTTTCTTTGAAAACCTCAGTATATTGGAAACTGCTTTTACTGGGCCTCTCTTGAGAATCCTAAGTAGCTACCTTAAAGGAGATTCCATATTCAGTTTCTTCTTGATGTTGTTAGTGCCCAATTTAAAAAATATTTTTTATATCTATCTGTCTGCCTGCCTGCCTGCTTGCCTGTCTCTCTATCATCTATCCATTTATTATCTATTTATCTCTCCATTAATATGTACTTTTAATCTGGATATATCAGGTACACAAATATACATATATTCTATATTCTACTCTCACAACCCCTTGTTTATGTACATACCAATACTATAAGTGAGGATACACATATAAGAGAGACTATGAGATTTTTTTCTAAGACTGGATCACCTCACTCATAATATCATATTGTCAAGATCCATCCATTTTATGCAAATTTAAGAGTGAGTGTGTGTGTAATTAATGACTGATTAAAAACAGAAACTATTATTACTACGACTGATGAAGCACAAAGCATACATGCAATTCTGAAAACAATTACCACTGCAACAAACCCAAAGGATTCACTGATATATCCATTGATGATTCAAAAAGCAGTGACATTCAGGCTTCCCAATGGCAGTATATCAAGGAAGTATTAATTACCAGTCATGTGTGTGTGTGCGCGGGCGCGTGATGCATTCCACAACCTGCTTATTGAATCTTTCTCAGTTGAAGTTCTCATTAACTGCCCTTGACTAAGACTTTTTTTAGTTTTATTTTTGATGTCTTATTGGCTTACAAAGAATCAGACTTTATTATAGCTTTTTCAACAAAATGTGTTTTTGTTGTTTTTCTTCTCCCTTTGTTCTTCCCATCCCCTTCCCCGGATAGAGCACCCCAAGTCCAGTAGCTTCCTTTCTCACTTTATGTCACATGTGACCTGTCCCCATTCTTAACATCTTTTGTCCACCTCCCATGGAAACCTATCTAGTTTTATCCTTTAATCCACTCTCACAGACCACTGGTTAAGAACACACAAACATTTTAAGTTGGGATAAAATATGAGGGAGCATGAGATTTTTAACTTTCTGAAACTGGGTCATCTCACCCATAACATCGACCCCTAAGATCCATCTATTATTCTGCATATTTAATAATTTCACTTAATTTTTTTACAGCTGAAGGGCACTCAGGCATTTTGCTGGCATACTTACTGATAAATGTGAGAAAACAAGGCAATCTTCTTTGCATTTTGGGCTTGATATCTAAGCTTTATATCATCAGATTAAATAGCAGTATATGTTAGACTGATATTTACAATAATACTCTTCAATTCCTCATTTACATTATTTCTGATGTAATCAGAATGCCATAGCTACTTGTTATTTGCATATACAACCATATATTTAAAAATAAGCAGTACAGTAAGCTGACTAAAGTAATAATACTATATTAGATGTTTGAGTTCCCTGAGTGTACATCTTTATGTTCTCTCTTGAATATATGAGATTAGATATGTATTAATTCTATTAAATCACTCATTTAACAGTATATATATCAAGTATGCTGTACATAAAACCATGCAACATTTGTTTGTCAATTATACTTTTTCAAAAGCTGGATGAGAATTTGTAAAATTAGACTACAAACATATTGGCTTCTTTCTTTTCTCTCCCTCAATGATTAAAGACAATTACAATGCTATGAGGTACCCTGGAACATGACAGGGGAAAGTGGGAAGTATCTGGTCAAGTTCCAGCAAGCAATCAAGTCCCCGGTGTAATAAACTGTGAGACACTGAATACTACAGACACCTGTGAAAGTGAGCAACATGAAGCCTATTGGCCTTAACTTCCCACCACTGAAACCGATGTGTTGGCCAAACTTTCTGAAGCTCTAGCAGAAAATGCATTTTCATATCTCTTTGTCTACTCTAGAAACTTCCCGCCTTCTTTGGTTAACACCCCTTTATCCATTAATGTCACTAACAGTCAGCTAACTCTCTCACACCACATCACTCTTTACGGTCCTTCTCTGTCTCCCTCTTGCACTAAAAGCAACCTTGTGATCATGCTTGGCCTACCTAATCCAGAAAAAAACTTCTTCACTCCAAGGGTCATCTAACTAGCAGCCTTAATTCCACAGAAACTATAATTTTCTCCTTTCACATGTTATAAGATATTCACAGTTTCCAAAGTTTAGATGAGGCCAGTTTAAATGTTCTCACTACAATTTTTGACTATGTGAAGTGATGGATGTGTTAATAAGTTTAATTAAATGATTTCACAAGGCATACATATATCAAAACATCATGTTGCACCCAGAAAATCATAAATCTTCTATTTGTTAATTAAATATTTTAAAGGCTGTCTTAAAGGTGAGTGTGGTGGTGCTTGTCTTTAATTCCAGCACTGGGAGGCAGAGGCAGGAACAAATCTGAGTTCAAGGGTAGCCTGATTACATATCCTACCAGGGCTATGTAGTGAGACCCTATCTCACACACAAAAAAGCAGATTTTTAAAGAGGCCATTATTCCATATAGCAGACAAGTCATGTTTTGTTTTTTGGTTTGTTTGTTTGTTTTGGTGGGAGATCAGAGAATGATCTGCATACCTTCTACAAGATAAGTATGTACCCTACCCCTGATCTACACTTCAACCCCTTATAGGAACTTTCTTATCTTCATTTTATCAAATTAAAAGTCAATGTGTATGAATCATCAATCATAAAGTATAATGGCCATGTAAGCAAATAAATCTTATAAGATAGAAAACTGAAGAGGCCCTACATTATCTTTTTCAATATTTGAAAGTTGCAAATATCATAGCAATTTCTTCAACAATTGTGTAGTGCATAATATATTGTCATGACATGGTTGAAAAGTTTAATTGATAATTACTCAAAGGCCCACTTTGTAATTTCATTTCACGATAAGGTCAATTAGTCCTATGTCGAATGCCTGATTGCCCTGGTCTGTGGACCCTAAGAAATGGTCAAGACATTTACTGATCATCTAAAATTGATTACCTGAATCAACATTCTAATCTTAATTACTGCTAAAGCAGAAACGCTCCCACCCTCCTTCCTGCCTTTCCTCTTCTGCATTCTCACTACACCAGTTTCAAAGTTGGTCAATGAACTCAATTCTTGCACATGTACCTCTTCATTTGTAAGTCCCCAGTAAAAGCCAGAGAGATTGGAGGACATTCATTAACTGGTTTATTTTTCCTTCTCACTGACCACTCAAGGCCCAGCCTGGAAGGAGTTGCGGGACTGTCTTCCCAGCACTGGGCTGAAGAGGAAGGATTAGGTATTCAAAGGAATTCTCAATTGCATAGCATGAACCAAGCCTAAGCTACAGGAGACATTGCTCTCAAATGAGGGGGAAAAAAAGGAATGAAATTCTTAATGACTGAAAGATACTGAAGAACAGAAAATAAAAGAGATTAGAGCAGTAATGTATTTAAAGAAAATGAAAATTTAAAAATGATAACAATAATTGACTATTTAAAATGATAGAAAATAATTTATTTAAGATTAAAAAAAAAACCCTAGCTATATTGACTTTGAAAAAGAGTAGACCCTTCCCCTAGTAGAGGGAAGACCATTAATAAGAGGGTGATTGATCTTGCCCATATGCACATGTTAGCTGCTGAAATCTGTAAACTGACACACAGAGTCACAGATAGTGGTCTATGTCTCAAACTTATGAGCTGACTTAACTCTGTTGAGCAGGTCTGAACATATCTGCATAGGAAAGTTGCCTAATTGGAAAATCAATATTCACTTGCTCAAGGGAACCTTCCCAACATGAACACCTACCAATGTGGTCTGTGTTCATTCACATAACATAAATTAATACATGCTAGAAAATTACACATTCACAACTCCTGCCAGAATCACATCCTTTTTCATAATGGTTACTCCAGCAGCTGATTGCCTATCCTGTTTCCCTATGCAGTGTACACAATAAACTATTGCTCCTATTCTGGTCTGAAGGCAGAAACCATGCTCCTCATGTAAATCCTTTTCTGTGACTGTAATGGATAGTAAACTACATGACTCAAATGAATAATTTTAAACTCTGAGGTGATACAGTCATTCATTGAAAATTTAGAAAGTGTAATATAAAGGATAGCAGGTAATTTCCCTGGAGAGCAACAGACTGGGATCAAGGACCTCAGATTCAACATAGGAGAGCTTGTCTCAGAAATTCTTTTCCAAAAAGCAGAAGGTGCAGCTGTTCTAGAATTAATATGCCTTCCCAGGGACAAATCACTCCACCCACTTAAAAGATTAATAAAGAAAATCTCTTTAATGGTAGCATGCATCAATCTCTAGCTAATGTTCAAAGAGGAGCCAGCCTTGCTGTTAGATGTCTGTGTATATGCTGTGAATATGTTTTATTACCATTGGTTAATAAAGAAGCTGCTTTGGGCTACAGAAAGGCAAGATAGAGCCAGGTGGGAAATTCAAGCACATCTACAGGGAGAAGGGTGGAGTTAGGGATACACCAGTCTGTCGCTGGAGAAGCAAAATGAATTAGAACACAGGTAAAGCCACAAGACATGGGGCAAAATACAGGTTAATAGAAATGGGTTAATTTAAGCTGTAAGAGCTAGTTACTAATAAGCCCAAGCAATAGGTCAAATGGTTTGTAATTAGTACTAAGCCTCTGAGTGATTATTTTAAAAGCAGCTGTGAAATTAGATGGTACAGAAAAAGCCTCTGTTTACACAGCCTAGAACAGATTTTGCAGTCCATATATACTGTTATCCTTAACTTTCTTTTAGGTCCAGACACCAGATTACATCTGGAACAATTTAAATAAGGGTGGGAAACTGCAAGTCTAGCCACTTAGGAAAATGGGAGGCTTACCCAGCAAAGTTACTACCAGAATTATTTCATAAGTACACCAGTGACCTGACACAACAGGTCATTCTTCAATGACATGGTCCTAAGGAAGAGGTTCCAGAAAGTGAGGATAGGAAAAGTAGAAGGTAGAAAAGCTAAAAGCTGGGTTGGGAAGGTCTGGCACAAGCTATGTCTCATGCCAAGTAAGATTCTCAAAAGGAATAGCATCTTGTATTCTACTTCCAGAGGAGGAAAGGGAAGGAAATGGGAGATATATATGAAGTCAGCAAAAACTATGATGTGCCGCGGACTGGATCTCAGCTAGACCACCAGACTGAGGGAGAACGGGGTGAAGGTACTCAGGATAAGTGGGATTCGGTGAGTGACAGACAGCCACAGACACGAGAGTATGTTGTGAAGCTGCTGCAATTTTACTCAGACCAAGCAGTGAATTTTATACAGTTACTTGAGGAAACACGGCAATTGGCCAGGAGGGTGATAGACAAAGAATCAACAATATAGTCACAGAATTTTCTCAGAAAGATTAACAGATCTCATGAGTATAGCCTTTACTTTTTCTTTTGTGGATCCTCATCCAGACAGAGAACATTACGGCCCTAGCTGTAGTTTTCATTCTACACCTTTGTTTTGTATCAAAATTAAACCCTTTCCATCATTGTTCTAACCATGGTTTCATTTGTGTGAAAATATTTTAACCTTTGCCTGCAGGTGAGAAGGCACCAGGGGGGTCGGTACCTAGCTAATCTTTCCATGAAGTGTAACTTATGTCATTCTGTTTTCATACCATTATGATTCACCCATCGGTTCCCATGTACGTCATAAGCTCCCGTAAAAGGTAATGGCTCTAAATAATTATTATATCTAAGATCAAAGTTATGGGGTTGCCACCATCGACCCTTGATGAGAAACTCTATTTGTCCCTGGATAATTCTTGTAGGAATGGCTAATTCCTGTAACTGCTTCCTCGCAGCTGCTGTCGGCTGCGCGTGTGGATTGCCTATGAGTGCCTGTACCTTTACTTTCATTCTCTCTTCACTAGAGTCTTTGTCCTTCTGAATCATAAGTTCTTTCTGCTCTAAATCATTCATGAATTCCCCCAAACTTTAGGGACCCTCTTGAACTGTTTGTCTAAGAGCTTGAATCATAGGTGGGGGTATTGAAGCCACTTTAGAGGAATCATTACTCTCTTTATGGGGCACATCAGGAACATTAAGAGTTAACCTCTTGGAATTAATACACAAGGAAACAGCAATAATTACAGCTGCAAAGAGAAGAAGGCAGAGTGCCAGCCAGCCTCTGCAAGCAGATCTGCGTGGTTCCGTGTAGCCTGGCACCTTGATTCGGGCAGATTGATGAGGGGTCGCCGGGGCATAGACCTGAGGGCCGCGAGCCCCCCTTTCCCATGTAACTACCTCATCCAAGGCATTTGTCACACAGGCAACACCGTCGTGGCATGGCAATGATACAATGGGATGACCTCAGGGAGGAAGCTAATCAGTGTTGCATATGGGGAACACAGAGTATCTCAAGAACATTACTGACCAAGCCCACATTGGTCTTTTTTTTTTTTTTCAAGATAGGGTTTCTCTGTGTGGCTTTGCGCCTTTCTTGGAACTCACTTTGTAGACCAGGCTAGCCTTGAACTCACAGAGATCTGCCTGCCTCTGTCTCCCAAGTGCTGGGATTAAAGGAGTGTGCCACCACCACCCTGCACCACATTGATCTTTGGACTGATAACAATAGCTCCTTGTGGTGGGAAAAGTTGGATTCTCAGGATATGAAACAACCTCTCCACAAATGCCCTGGACACAGAACATTACCAGCTCTCCCAAACATATCCCTCATTTTAGAGAAAGACCTCTTATTTTGCTCAATACTTCAAAGACTTAGGGAAAGCTCCCAGGCTGTTACTGCATCTGCCAAGCTTGCTCTTGAGTTTGAGAAGAAAGCTATATGCCTTCCCCATACATGAGGGTCTCAGAGAAGGCCTTGTTTGATCAGGCCAGCCCTCAACACATCAAATACTTGTCACCTGCTGTCTTGCCCATCTAGCAGAACTATGCTTTTCTCAAGAAGAAAACTGGACCTTTATGGCACACTAGGCCTTAATGTTGGTAGTGTGTAGTGTGAATCTTAAAGAGTCTTATTAATAAAAACAAACTCAAGGCCAGTTATTAGGGTGAATTCTGGAAGATCAGAGAAGCCGAACAAGCCACAGCTTCCTCACCTTGCCCATTCCTCAGCTGATCCTGTTTCCTCAGACTGGAAGCCTCTGAGTCCTCATCCAAATGGATCTCAGCTGAACTACTGCTCAAAAGCTTAACCAGCTCTAGTTCCTTGTCCTCATGCCTTAAATACTTTCTTGCTTTTTGCCATCACTTCCTGGGATTAAAGGTGTGTGTCACCATGCCTGGCTGTTTCCAGTGTGGTTTTGAACTCACAGACGGATCTCTGCCTCTGGAATGCTAGGATTAAAGGTGTGTGTGCCACCATTTTCTGGCTTCTATATCTAGTGGCTGTTCTGTTCTCTGACTCCAGATAAGTTTATTAGGGTACACAATATTTTGGGGAACACAATATCACCACAGTAGTGACCATGTCATATCCCTTTGAACAGCTTGTTAGAGGCCTGTTTCTTGATATGGAGATGGGCATAGTGGCTGCTTACAAATCAGGGGTGTTAACTTTGAAATGGTTTGAAGCCAAATATCTGGACAATCCTGTTGAACACACATGTCTATCTTAACATACTAATGATAACAGGCAAAGTTAGCACATTGCTATCTTTGGAGTATTTTAGAGACAGCCTCGTTTGGCTAAATTTGACTTTATGTGACTTACTATTTCTTAAGCATTAATAAATCCTTTATATCACTAACTCTAATCTTCTACATCACAGCTTAGTAGTGGAGTGCTACTCTACACAAGAGATGCCTTTTACTACCTCCACAAAATTAATAGTAAATGGATCTCACACTTAAAGATCTTGAAGATACTAAAGAATCTAGACCTCTCTGAAATTGGTACTTGCCTTTGATGGATGCACTGAAAGAATGTTGATTGACATTGTCTACAAAGATGTCTCTACACACAGCTCTCTGCCATCAATGCTCTGCACAGGTGCACCCCACAGAGCAAAGTTATGCAGAGGCCTGCTTATGTCTCCACAGTGTGGCAAGGACCAAATAGGACCTCATAGGACAACGAATCTGGACTCAGGTTCCCACACAATCCAGAGGGAAGCCCTGCCACACTGGCTTGGGAAGCTCACCATCTCCTCCTCACCATCTGGGGACAGTGGCCCCTCACTCACTATGCCATGGTTTCCCAGCTTGTCCACGCTCCCCTCACAGCTCACTGCAGTAGCACTCACAACACAGCAAACAAAACTACTGGTGCTTTTTCAGCAATACAGTTAAGCCTGCTGCCTGGAACCTGAAGAACCCTGCACCATTCTGATTGGCAGTCTGGCCTGCATGTCCAGATTGGTTAGTGAGGACTGAGTGACAAGGGCACCTTCCTTAAGCTTACAGTGGGGCTGAGTAGACATAGCATGGTGGTTCTGGAACTGCCTTCCAACATAGACCCCCAGATATTTCCAGATCTGCAGAGATATACATGTCAATAAAACTTGCCTTAGGCTCTAGTAGCTGACCAAGCTATCTTCCTGCACTACATAGACAATTGTCCTTCTTCCTCCTGGACACAACGTGGCTAGCTTGCATAGCCCATTGCATAATGTGGAGTGGAGTGATTCTCTGTCACACAGATGGAAGGATGCCCAGTATATTAATAATTAAAGAGATGTTAGGACATAGGAGAAGCTCTTTGTTCTATGGCTTCACACTTAGGTCATGTGAGCTGAAGGTACATTTTACCTGGTTGTCACTAAGACTTCTGACAACCAGGAGAAAAAAAGCAGGAACTAGATCACAAACAAGATAATAGGTCTTTCTCTAACCAGAAAGCTGGATATTGGCTCCATTGTTTTAGGAGTATTATTCATTTCAATTTATTTTAATTCTTGTCAATTTCTGGACAATTAATAATAATAAAAAGTATAGTCTTCACAATAAGTTGAATACTTAGAAATGGAACAAGGAAGAATGCCTTTATGAGCACTATTGTTAGCTAGCACAACTTCCTCTGTGGGCAGCTAAAAACAAATACCAAAAAAATCAGCAATTCGTCAATATTCTCTACATGAACAAGACTGGTAGAATGAATCTCTCTCTCTCTCTCTCTCTCTCTCTCTCTCTCTCTCTCTCTCTCTCTCTCTCTGTCTCATATGTATGTAGAAAGTGGATTTAATAAATGTCCCATAGGCTGTGATCCAGCTAGACCAACATTAGCTATCATTGCAAAGTTAAGGAATCCAGTAGATGTTCAACCCACATAGCTGGATGTCTTAGCTCTAATGACAGCAAAAGAATCACCTCCCGAGCCACTGATAGAGCAAGCAGGCAAAGAGAGAGAGCTTCCTTCCTCAATATCATTTATATATGTAGGCTGCCACCAGGAGATGTGGCACCTTATTACCTCAAAAGATCCAGATTAATGATGGGTCTTTCCACTTTAAAAGCTTCAATTACAAAAAATCCCTCACAATTGTATCCCATTCTTTGGTTTTAATTAATTCCAGAGGTAATCCATTTGACTTCCAAGAACAGCATCATAGCAGCCAAAACAGAGGAACTGAGAAAGATTTCTTACTTGCAGGAGGCAAGGAAAACATAACATTCATTTACAAAGCAATGCTTTTCTAAACAAAGGAAGCATGGGGATTTTACTTAGGGAGTCTGGAATGTTATTGTAGAGTCCTACCTATTCCTAAGCATACTCAGTTAAAAAATCCAATTCTGAAGATGGTTACAATGATAAGAAGATACATTTAGGGAAATTCATACCTTTAAGTCATGCAGGAACATATATAAATTATAAACTGATGGGGGGAAAATCCTCTGGCAGCCAGGAAGCATTGATGCACAGCTCTAATCCCAGTGCTCAGGAACCAGAAGTATGTAGAATTCTGTGAGTTGGAGACAAGCCTGGTCTACAAAGTGAGTTCCAGAACAGCCAGAGTGATTACACAGGGAAACCTTGTCTCAAACAAACAAACAAATAAACAAACAAACAAAACAAACAAAATCTCTCTGCCACGTTTATCTTGTAACAAGGTCTTCACTGAAAATCAAGTAAATGACACTGGAAAAGCAGATCACTTTGGAGCCTATGCTTCCTATCAATTTTGATATAAAAGATAGATGTACCAATGCCCAATTCTCACAAGTATAAGGAACAGAGAACACAAACGGTGAGAACTTCAAGGAAAAGTCACCTATCAGCACTGTGCTCACTGCTCTTAGTTGAATGGCTATGCTGAGATACTGTAACCTCAGATAAGGCTCCTTTTGCCTCTGAGCAGGTTGGCTCAGAGGAAGGCCACAGCTGATTCTGTGCAGGACCAGAAGGGGTCCGTTTTACCTAGCCCTGGCTGCTGTCTGTCTCAGGGTTGTGACATTATTGCAGAGAATTCATTCTTTTGTTTTTTCTAATCTTTGTCTTAATTTTAGTTACTAGGGTGCTTTGCCTGCATGTGTCTGTATGCATTACCTACAGAGGCCAGAAGGCAGGAGATGCCTGGAACTAGAGTTATAGCAAATTATTAGCTACCATGTGCATTCTGGGAATGGAATCTTGGTCCTCTGTAACAACACCCAGTGCTCTTCATGGCTGAGGCATCTCTCTAAATTTTCAATTAAAAGGTATTATTACATCACTTTGCTTTCCGTTGTCCTCCCTCCATCGCTTCTCAGGTACTTCCCTTCCAGCTTCTTCCTTGTTAGGTATGTATGGATAAGGTTGCTGAAATATATGAATGAAAGAGTCGAGTCCATTTTTGTTGGTTGCATGTACATGGTATCAAGGCTGATGACATTTTATTCAATAAACAATTAAAGAGCTCATCTCCGTCTGCAGCTAACGTTCTCACATGCAGAATTCCACTCTTTGATGAGCAACAAGTGTCTGAAACATCAACTAGGCTGCTTTGGACAAGAAAGATTATGATGAAGAAAAAAACTTGTGGTAGAAAATGCCCTAGCAGTTAAGAGCACTGAAGATTTTTCTAGAGCACCGAAGTTACATATGGATGCTCACTATTGCCTGTAATCCCAGTTCTAAGGGTTCAGACACCATCTCCTGACCACACTGGCTATCATGCATGAATGGGGTGTAAAGATACAAATACAAGAAAACACCCATACACAGAGAATAACAACTAAAATTCAATCTGTAAAATAAATAAATAAATAAATAAATAATAATAGTGAGAGACAACTTGTACCATATGACTCACTTTTTTTTTCTGGAGCTGAGGACCAAACCCAGAGCCTTGCGCTTGCTAGACAAGCGCTCTACCACTGAGCTAAATCCCCAACCCCATAACTTACTTTTCAAGCTGTCAATGTTAGTGCATTCATTTAATAATAGCACTCTAAACAGAGAGGCAGGAAGATCATGGTGGATTTTAAAGCATATAGCCTATACACAAACACAATACACACACACACACACACACACACACACACACACACACACACACACAGGAAAAGAAGCAAAAGCAACTTAATAACATTACAGGAAAAGGAACATTGGAAAGTTGAAACTATTTAATACCTCTAAAGTCATTTCAGGTGTCTGCCATTGGTGCCAATACAATCAATTTAAAATGAATAAATAAATGGCATACTAGCACATGCCATTACTCCCAGCAATGGGTAGCAAAGTGGGCTAATATTCATGAACTTGAGACCATGCTGGTTGACATAGTCACTTCCAAAATAAGATACATCTCATAAAGACCTAAAAAAATTTTTAAAGGCATATATAATTTTGACTTGTTTTCTTTGTTTGAGACAGGATCTAGTTTGGAACCCCAGAAGACCTCAAGTCACTTTGTATAATATAATGCATAATACATATTGAGTCTTCAAGAAATATTGATATATATTCAATTCCAAATGTTGGAGCATCATTACTAGCATGACAGTTTTCTACAGAAGAGGGAGTTTCCAAGTAATTTGATATTGGTCTGTTTAGAAACAAATGATAATGTTCTTAACAGGGCTGCTTCTTCATGGAACTCTAGACATGTCAATCTTGGGATCACACCTACCCTCAAAGGCATGGGACTGATGCTAATTGCTCTAGAGCCAAAGTTAGAATAAACTCCTCCCTGGTTTCTGTAGTTGAAAGTTTTGTGCTCTGATCTTCTACAGAACACTTCTATATAGTTACCATTCTATTGATGTGGTGAAATACACCAGGTTCAAGAAATTCATAAAAGAAAGCATTCAATTGGGCTTACAGTTCCACAGGGTTAGAGTCCATGATGGTCCAATAAACAAACAGTGGAAGAAAAAGCTGAGATCTCACATTGTGAACCTCAAGCAGGAGGTAGAGAACACACTGGGCATGGTCAGAGGCTTTTGAAGCCTCAAAACCCACCCACATGACATACTTCCATTGGAAAGCCCATACATCTACTCCTTCCCAGACATTATTTGAACTTGAGTCAATGGATCAATTCTCATTTGATCACCTCATGTTTCCTCAACTCTTAGTGACAAGTACTTTTTATCTGACCACAGTCTACTATATTCTTAAGTGAGATTGTTGTTTCAAACACACAATGGCACAGAATGAACATTCCTATTCTACAAGGAAGAATCAGAGTATAATGAGGAATGAACAGCCCAAAGCAAGCCCAAAATCCTGCAGGACAAACATCAAATCTTGTAGCCCCTTGTCCAGCATCCTGAGACCATGATGAAATTCCTGGACTACAAAGGGCTTGAGTATTCCTGCTCCTTGAGCTCTGTCACCAACAGCAGACATAGCTACTCTTTCAGGCCAGTTCATTAGATTCCTGAATTTTCACAAAGGATGCTCCTATAGTCCTCCTATTTCCAATCACAGGAATACAAGGAACATACCTAAACATAATAAAAGCAATTTACAACAAGCCAACAGCCAACATCAAATAAGATGGTGAGAAACTCAAAGTGATTCCACTAAAATAAGAAACAAGACAAAGTTGCCCACTCTCTCCATAACTACTCAATATAGTAATTGAAGTTCTAGCTAGAGCAATAAGGCAACAAAAGTAGATCAAGGGGAGACATATTGGAAAGGAAGAAGTCATACTTTTGCTATTTACAGATGATATGGCAGTATATAAAAGTAATGCCAAAAATTCTACAAGGGAACTTTTACAGCTGATAAACACCTTCAGTAATGTGGCCAGATGCAAGATTAAATCAAAGAAATCAGTCGCCCTCCTATATACAAATAATAAATGTGCTAAGAAAGAAGTCAGAGAAATATCACCCATTACAATAGCCACAAAAATACTAGGGGTAACCTTAACCAAACAAGTGAAAGACCTGTAATGGCAAGAACTTCAAGTCTTTGAAGAAAGATATTGAAGAATATACCTGAAAATAGAAAGAACTCCCATGCTCATGGATAGGTAGGATTAACATAGTAAAAATGGCAATCTTACCAAAAGCAATCTACAGATTCAATGTAATCCCCATTAAAATCCCAACACAATACTTCCCAGACCTAGAAAGAACAATACTCAACTTAATATGGAAAAACAAAAACCCAGGATAGCTAAAACAATCTTGTACAATAAAGCCACCTCTGAAGGCATTACCATCTCTGATCTCAAGCTCTACTATCGAGCTATAATAATAAAAAACTGCTTGGTTTGGCATTAAAAACCAACATGTGGACCAATGGAATTGAATTGAAGATCATGACATTAACCCACACACCTATGAACACACCTGGTTTTTTTTTTACAAAGAAGCCAAAACTGTATAATGGGAAAAAGAAAGCATCTTCAACAAATGGTGCTGACATAACTGGATGTCAACATGTAGAAGATTGCAAATAGATCCATATCTGTCACCGTGCACAAAACTCAATCCAAGTGGATCAAAGACCTCAACATAAATCCAGTTACACTGAACCTGATAGATGAGAAAGTAGGAAGTACTCCTGAACACATTATTAGCACTGGAGAGCACTTCCTAAATATAACACCAATAGCACAGACATTGAGAGAAACAATAAATGGGACCTCCTGAAACTGAGAAGCCCCTGTAAGACAAAGGACACAGTAAATAAGACAAAACAATAACCTACAGAATGGGAAAAGATCTTCACCAACTCCATATCTGATGGAAGACTGATCTCCAATATATATAAACTCAGGAATGGGATGGTTGAGCTGGAACAAGGACTGAGTGGGGAAGCAAGGAAAGAGATACCATGATAGAGGGAGACATCAATGGAACAGGGAGAAACAGGGTACTAGGGAAGTTCCCAGGAATTACAAGGATGACCCCATGTCATTTGTATTGGAAAGTAATGATCAGAAGGAACTTGAGAAACTAGACAGAAAAATACCAAACAATCCAATTAAAAAATGGGCTACAAAGCTAAACAAAGAATTCTCAAGAGAAGAATCCCAAATGGCCAGAAGACATTTAGGGAATTGCTCAGCATTCTTAGTCATCAGGGAAAATACAAATCAAAATTACTCTGAGATACTATTTTACACCTGTCAGAATGGCTAAGATCAAAAACATTGATGACTGCTTATATTGGAGAGGATGCAGAACAAGGGGAACACTCCTCTACTGTTGGTGTGAATGCAAACTTGTACAGCCAATCTAGAAATTAGTATGGTGATTCTCACAAAATTGAGAATCAGTCTACCTCAAAACCCAATGATACCACTCTTGAACATATACCTAAGGGATGCTAAATTATATACCACAAGGACACTTGCTCAACTACATTCATAGCAGCATTATTCATAATAGCCAGAACCTGGAAACAACCTAGATGCCCTCAATTGAAGAATGGATAAAGAAAATGTGGTACATATACACAATGGAGTGTTACTCAGCTGTGAAAAACAATGTCATCATGAAATTTGCAGGCAGATGGATGGAATTAGAAAATATCATCCTGAATGAGGTAACCCACACTTAGAAAGACAAACATTGTATGTACTCACTCATAAGTGGATACTAGATGTAAAGAAAAAGAATAATCAGACTACAACCCACAGCTCCAGAGAAGTTAGGAAACAAGAAGGACCCTATGAGGGACAAACGAATCACCTTGGGAAGAGGAAACAGAGGAGACCTCCATGAGTAAACTGGGGATGAGGAGGGGCAATAGAGGGGATGAGAACATGAGGGAACTGGATGGTAGAGCTGTGGGAGGGACAGAGTGGGAGAACAATGGAAGCGTTATCTTGATAGAGGAAGACATTATGGGCCAAGGAAGAAACCTGGTGCTAGGAAATTCCCAGGAAACCATGAGGATGACCCCATATTAGACTACTAGCAATAGTGATGAGGGTACCTGAACTAACCTACCCTGGTGATCAGATTGGTGAATACCCTAACAGTTATTATACAGCCTTCATCTGGTAACGGATGGGATCAGATGCAGAAATCCACAACCAAGCACCAGGCTGAGCTCTGGTTGTGCAGTTGAAGAGAGGGAAGAGAGATTATATGAATAAGGGGGTTCAAACCCATGAGGGGAAAGTCTACAGACAACTGAACCAAGCTCATAAGCTCTTACTAACTATAGGCTAACATCTGTGGAACCTGCATGGGACCAGACTAGAAGACCCTCTGTATACAGGAGACAGTTGTGTAGCTGGGTCTGTTTAAGGGGCTCCCGGCAGTGCAAACAGGATCTCTCCATGGTATATGAGCTAGCTTTCTGGATCCCATTACCTATAGTCAGACACCTTGCTCACACTTGATGCAGGGGGGGTGCCTTGGTCCTGCCTCAACTAAATGTACCATGCTTTGCTGTCTCCTCATGGGAGGACTTATCCTTTTGGAAAAGGGGATAAGAAGTGGGTCAGGGGGGAGGTTATGTGTGGGTGGGGGGAATGGGAGGAGGGATCAGAGGGGGATCTGTGGTTGTTATATAAAATGAACAAAAAATTTTAAGAAAAAAAGAAAAAAATTTCCAATGGACATAAAACTTGAGTACTTCACAGCAATCCATTTTTCAAAGGAGGCTCCATTTTACAAAGGTTGCACAACTGCAAAACATCACTGGCAACTTAGGATCTAGGGTTCAAACTCATTCAGGCTTGGATTCATACAAACACAAAACATACAAACCACAAAAATGAATTCTGGGGCTATTAGCAACAATGATCAAGGAACATAGATTAGATTAACACAAAATTCATGTTCCAAAATAAAATATTTAAAATAAGAGAACTAAGAACATTATGAAACATTTAAAATACATGAGAGAAGAGAAGACTCATGATGGAGAAAGGGCATCTCTGCCAACAACTGAAAAGCTACAATATGGAGTAAGTCCACATGATTCCACAGGGAAGTCCAGGGCCCATTGGTGGGAAGGGTGAAAAATAATCTGCTCATTTTAGGATTAATGTTGCACTAAGGAGGTGGACCTGCACAGTGAGGTAGAGAGAGCCCCACTGAGGTTCCAATGGCTGAGCACCTGCTTCCTGTATTCCAGAAGTGATAAGGATTAGGGCATGCTGGTGTGTTCTGAGCTATAAGGTCATTTTGAACTTACCTCTGTGATCCAGTCAATTCCAAGTCATCTACTAAGCTCATGATAACCCCATTTTTCTTCCTTCTTCCTACTAGTATCAGGGTAGAACCAATGCTAACACTCATCTAAAGTGTGATGAGTTGTGTTAAATCAAAGTGAGAAATCTTTCTTATAAACTTCAAATAGGAATTTATGACAATGTTAGTCTATCCATGGGCAAACATTAAGGTAGAATGGTAATAAGGACTGAGATCCCCCTATAAATTACATGGACCTCAGGAACAGATTACTTTCAATGTCACCATGGAGTTCAGTGTTTCTTTTCTTTTCAGTTTCTCATTTTTACTTGACCCAGACTCCGAAGGACAAACATGGTATATACTCACACATAAGTAGATACTAGATGTAAAGTAAAGGATAATGAGACTACAACTCATAGCTCCAGAGAAGCTAGCTAACAAGGATAACCCTAAGAGGGATGCATGGATCACCCTGGGAAGGGGAAATAGATGAGATCTTCATGAGCAAACTGGGGGTGAGGGGGGCAATGGAGGGTAGGGGATGGGGGATGAGAATATAAGGGAATGGGATGGTTGAGCTGGAACAGGGAACGAGTGGGGGAGCAAGGAAAGAGATTCCATGATAGAGGGAGACATCAATGGAATAGGGAGAAACAGGGTACTAGGGAAGTTTCCAGGAATCACAAGGATGACCCCATGTCATTTGTATTAGAAAGTGATGTTAGTATGTAGCTGAAAGTTTTTTTCTGGTCACACCTAGCAATGAAGTCCCACATCTACTTATAAAATAATCACTCAGAGGCTTAATATTATTTATAACTGCTCAGCCGGTAGCTCAGGCTTGTTACTGACTAGCTCTTACACATAAATTAACCCATAATTCTTACTTATGTTTAGCCACGTGGCTTGGTACTTTTTCCTAGCTCTGCCTTGTTATTCTTCCTCTATGTCTGCCTTGTGACTCCTCCAGACTTGTCTTTTTCTTTCCTGTCTCTCTCCTTGGATTTTCTGTCTGCCTCTAAGCTGCCTTGCCATTGGCCAAAGCAGCGTATTTAATAACCAATAGGAACAACATATATTCACAGCATACAGAAAGACATCCCCCAGCACTTCCCCTTTTGTATCTAATAAAAAAGGGGAGGTTTTAGCTTTAATATAGTAAAATTATATATAACAGTTATCAAGCAAGAATTACAGTTTCATTAGTGGATCAAGAAGCTCTATGTGAGTGACTGCTGAACCATTTTTCTTCTCTTTTAGAAACCAAGTTTAAGTGTTATATGATTTCATTCCTAGGCTACTTTAAGTGCTTGTTTACCTCACATAGTGGTCAGAATATTTTGTGGAAGAAGAGGAAGGCACTTTCTTACTTATCAAGTCATATTGTATTCTAAGGTTAAAATTATATCCATCTGTGTGACCTTTTTAAAAAGGTAGGGGGAGCTTATTTCCAAGGCTGGGATCTCCAATGCATTGTGGAATAAACTGAGTAGCTGTCTGTGTCTCATTCCAACCTAAAACAATAATTAAATAAATGAAAAGACAGTGACATTAGAAATAACCTCCATTTAGACATCAAGAATTAGTACTGCTTTCTAGGAGAAATTACCTTTAAGAATATTTTATTTGTTATGAACCTCTTTGTAACTTATTTGAACATTTTACAACAGGCTCAAGTTTTTCCTCATATTTTTCCAATACCAATTTTCAAATGATCATCATGTTAAGAGAATATTAATGTCGAAGACCCCATTCATCTAAAGGTGTTACCCACTCCTATTCCATTATCTTTACCAAAATAAATTACATCTACAACTTTATATATGTTCTCCTGACTTGCTGGCTGATTTTCTGTCTCTTTGGCCAAACCAGTCACTTTGACCAGATAGCACAGTCACAGGAATCAGAACTAAAATAGCACTAGACAGCATTAATGAAATTATATATTAGTGACACAGAAGAGAACTCAAACTTGTATGTTGTGACTTACTATTATATTAAAAGTGTGTTTCAGGAGGAGGCCTTATAGACATCCATGAATTGATGTCCAGGTTCTTTTCATTTTGAGCAGTATTATACACTCATTTCTGTTAAGCTAATAAAATAACCTGACCCAAAGTAACTTTGGGGAGGCATCATTCATTTGACACAATTTTAAGTTGCAATCCATCATTTCCAAAACATAAATTCAGAAACTCAAGAGCCCAATCACATCACACCCAGACTCAATTTCAAAAGGAAAATAAACACGTATTTGCTTTCTTCTTTTCTGCTTTGTTCACTCTTAGACAACTCAGAAATCAACCTATGGTATGGTGACACCCAGAGTGGGCTCTTTTTTTTTTATATGAATCAAAAATCTATCACAGGTGCACATGCTGGTCAACCTAATCTCCATAATACTTCATTCAAACACTTTACAAATGATTTTAGGTGGTATCTAGTTCACAGTTAAAACTAACCAGAAAATTCTACATTTTGTAACTTACCACACAATCAAAAACATCCCTATCAAACAAGATGCTACCACCCATGTTCCACAATATCTCATGATATTCATAACATAAAACACTTTCAACTTCTTAAATCCCATAGTCTTAAGCAAGAGGTATCAAGACCATGATTGGAAATGTACAGAGACAACTAGCCAAACCAATGGAAACACATGAACTGTGAACCAATAGCTAAGGAGCCCCTATGGAACTAGACTAGGTCTTCTGGTTAAATGAGACAGGTGTTTACCTTGAGCTGTTTAGGGGGCCCCAGGCAGTGAGACCAGGACCTGTCCTTAGTGCATGAGCCAGCTTTTTGGAACCTAGTGCTTATACTGAGACACTTTGCTCAGCCTTGGTATAGGGAGGAGGGGATTGGACCTGCCTCAACTGAATGTACCAGGCTCTACTGACTCCCCAGATAGCAATAAGCCATGTTTGAAGCCAAAGTATATAAAACCTTTTGAGTATGGACTTACTCCATTTCCAAATATAACCAGCCATTTTCTGCAAATCATGAAGGCAGGATTATAAACCTCATGTACAGTAAGGCACAGTACACAACTCTTCTAACTCAAGCTTTTACCTTATTAAATCAGAATCCTACCCAAGCCGCTTAGGAATCAACCTATGATCTTGTTACCAGAGAAAGAGAGTATCCTAACTTCCAAATGAAGAATAGGAAAAGCCCATCCCAATGATTGTCTGTGTGTAATCAAGAACTATATTTGAGAGTAGATTTTAAAATTTGCAGCAATACACAATCATTAATTCAGACATATAATTGGGGAGAAAATAACTGGTAGATGAATAATGTTTTACTGGACATGCACATATAATAATAGCTCTTGAAAGGCAGCAGGAATACCCAAAGTGTGAGACCAGCCTGGTCTATATAGATGAATTCCAGGAATGATACCCAGCAAAATTAGCTCAAAAGTACCAGTTAATTCATTAATTAAAATTTTAAAACAGGGTATATATAATTTAGCTAAAACATTTTTCAGACTTGGTAACAAAAAGAAAGACACTTCCTTGTATGAAGTGTCATTACTATCTACAAAAAAATTGAGTTTTTATTCAAAGATAGGATATATAAAACAAAAAATGCCTTAAAAACTAAGAAATGAAGTCACCTAACAGCACAATTATCCTGCTATGAGAAACCCCACAAACGAAATAAGATCTAATACAAAAGATTTTTTTAAGCAAAAGAGTTGATCTATTTACTGAAATCATATTGATGAAAAACTATTTTCAAACATCAACAAGTAGGAAGAGAGCAAGCTCAGTGGTAGAGCAACTGCCTAGTATAAAAAGCAAACAAAAGGACAAAAGAAATCACATAAGTCTGAATGAAAAACAAGATTACTCTTGAACTCTGAGTCAAAAACTATGCAGTATGAGCAAAGGAAAAACATTTTCACATTTTACATGCTTAAATCCTAAGTAGTTCAGTGGCTTATGTGGGAGTAAGAGCTTCAAGACAAGGCCATCCTGAGGTGAATATGGAATTCAAGATCACCATACCCTGCTAAAGACTTGGACACCAAATAAATAAGTCTGTCTTGAAATTCTTAGCCCACATAAGTTGTTCTACTTTTTCAAGGCACAATCATCATTGGCATTTAGTAGTCATATAAAAAAAAGTTATCAGCCAGGTGTTATGACATCTACTTAATCCCAGGGCTCTGGAGTCAGAGGCAAGCAGATCTCTGAGCTTAAAGGCAGCCTGCTGTACTCAGCAACTTCCAGTTCCACCAAGGATACATATTGAGACCATTTAAAGATCTAAAAGCAAAGACTGACATGCTGGTGTAAGCCTTAATTCCTAGCACTTGGGAGTCAGAGGCAGGAGAATCTGTCTGTAAGTTCAGGACAGCAAGTGCTACATAGAGAGAATGTGTCAAAGAACAAAACCAAAACAATATCCTTTTTTTGGGGTTGTATCAAAATATTAAAGTGATTTACTACTTAACCCTCAAAGTCTTTACAATTCATGAGGATGATCTTTCTGTACTCTGTGAATATGTGTTCCTACCATTTGGTTAGTAAAGAATCTGTTTTGGCCTATGGCAAAATAAGATATAGCCAAGTGGGAAATCCAAGAGAGATATAGGAAGTAAAAAGGCAGAGTTGGGGTAGATGCCACAAGCCTCTGGGGAGAACAAGGTGTAATGGAACACAGGTAGAGCCATGAGACATGTGGTGATACACAGAATAACAGAAATAGGTTAATTTAAGATAAAAGAGCTAGTTAGCAAGAAGCCTGAGCCATAGACCAAACAGTTTGTCATTATATAAGCATTTGTGTGTTTATTTGGGACCAAGTGGCTGCAGGGCACAGGAAAACTTCTGACTACATTTGGCACCAGTGTGGTGCACGTACATCTACATAAAGCCTAAAAAAGCTGGGAAAAAAAAAGAGTGCTTCTAGACCCACAAAAATGAGAGTCAAGCATACCTTCTTAGTAACCATATTTTTTTCAGATAGGTTCTATTGTTGGTGGCTAAGAGATGCATCCTCTTTTAAGAGCTGGCTTGCTGGTTTGTGCTGGCAGCATGGATGGCTCTTTTGAGAGATCCTGCTACAGAGCATTTGAATGGGGCTTGTGGGCAATGATGGTGGCATGGACCCACTGCTTCTCAGAGTTGGCAGTGAACATATCTCTGCCATATTGAAAAGCCAAATAGGATGGAGCCAGCAGCCAAGGCTGTCACTTAGGTCATAGCCACACATCTTAGCAGTTTAAAAACTCTGCTGGTCAGAAAAAAGATTAAAGATATACAATAAAACAGATTTAGATGGAATAAAACTCTAAACAGGTTACAGTGTGTTTAAAAATATACATAGGCTTGAGAGAAAATAGAAAAAGGGTTTAAAAAAAAGTCCTTAAGAAAAGAAAAAGCAATAAAACAAAAGCCATGTAAAGATAGAAAAAACACATAGTATGGATGCTATATATTACTGGGTTGTCTTTGGGGTTTTGAATTACACAGAAACATTTGATTGTGAGGACTACCAAGTTAAACCAGCATATGTATTTTAAAAGTATCTTGCCTTCAAAATTTGGGTCTAAGGATGTTACTTTGGAAAAGAGGTTTTGATTTTGTTTCCATAGAAGATGAGAAGCTGTGGATTCCTTCTAGGTTAATATGGTTCCATCAAGAAAGATCCCATGAAAGGTCTCCAATGGGAATGATGGCCCAAGTGATCCAACATCTGAAACAGCTTCAAGGCACCTTGCTGAGACAATGCAGTCTCACAGACTACTGTAGAAAAGACTTGACCATAATTTTAAATTTTCTCAGGATCCTCATAAGATTACAGCCCCCAATCAGCAGGAAGTAGTGTAGAAAACTATACCCCAATTTCCAAAATATTGTTTATAAATGTTTGTTTTCATTTAAGGGGAGTTAGTTAAAATCATTATCAGTCATAGTCAAAAGAAGGCTAAACAAAGGAGTTAATTTCAGAGATTTATTTCTAAAAGAAGAGAGGGGGATATGAGATAGCAATGATAAAATAAAAGGGTAGATTATGGAATCTACTTTAATCCACAAAACAACTATTAATTTTACATATTTTACATTAGTATGCATTTTGGTTTATCTATGCAAATTTAAAGATAATTTTGTTATACTGTATATATATTTCTACTCTTGTTTAAGGTATGTTTATGCAACTCATTTAAAATTATAATATATAATTAAAAATATAGGTTAATAGTCATCTATAATAGTCAAACTTGTAGTCATGTTAGTTAGGTTTTCTGGGTATACAAAGATATATTTCAGATAGATAAATAATCTTCAAACACTTCAAAGACCTACAAAATATGGCATTTAAAATGTTTTAAAAATTTAGACTTTTCTGGACAATGAGACATGTCTGTTTCTGGCAGCACCAATTACTTCAAAGAAGATGATGGACATTAAAGAAACTCATTATGGAGTTTGTTTACAATATGGAAAAGGCTAGTCATTTGGGCAAGAAACTGCTCTTGCCTGTACTGGTTGACAGTATGTTATATAAACTGGACATGCAGGACTCATGAGAAAGTGACCAATGAACTTTGTCAAAACAAGGTCCTAAGATGATCCTGCTTCACAGAAGATACTGCCAGACATTCTGCAGGACACTGAGGAAGCGACTGGTGAACTATGCCAATAGGTGAGATAATTCTTCAAATTTCTTGCTTCATAAAAAAAGTTCACCAGAGACTCTAGGCCTGTAGGCTAAAGATAGATGCCCTAATGTCCGAGGAACTTCAGGTGACTTTCTAGGCAGCCAGATGTCTCTGTCATTTCTAGAATTTTGGAAGTTGCTGACAATGTACTTCTTGTTTACTTGGGTAATATATCCTTCTGGGGTCTTTGATGGAGTTGAAGACTAGTTAATTATAATTATAGTTTTTCTTAGTTATGATAAAAAGGTTAATTAGATATAAAACTTTAGACTCACAAAAATAGGACAGATGATAGAATACTTTCTTTAGTTTTGGCAAATATAAAGAGACTAGCTATTGTAACTGTAATTCTTGCTTGATAACTGTTTTGTTATATGTAATTTTACTATGTTAAAGCTAAAACTTTCCTTTTTGATTACAAAAAAGGGAAAGTGCTGTGGGATGGTCTTTCTGTGAATATGTGTTGCTACCATTGGTTAATAAAGAAGGTGTTTTGGCCTATGGCAAGACAGGATAAAGCCAGGCAGGAAATCCAAGAGAGATATACAAAGAAGAAAGGTGGGGTTGGGGCAAATGCTGTGAGCCATCAGGGAACAAGATGTAATGGAACACAGGTAAAGCTATGAAACATGTAGTGATACATAGATTAATAGAAATTGGTTAATTAAAGATGAAAGCACTAGTTAGCAAGAAGCCTGAGCCACAGACCAAACAGTTTTTAGTTGATATAAGCCTTTGTGTGTTTGTTTGGGACCACATGATAGAGGGACACAGGAAACTTGCTGGCTACAAATTCAAGTGTTTCCAACAGGTGCAACCTTTTATGGTTTTAATAAAGATTCAAAATGGTTCTCCTAAAGCACTACTACTAAATGCAAAAATATTATATGCATCCTTTCCTCATAGCAGACAAAGTAGTCCAAGCATCATACTTTGCATCTATTTCTTTTATGGCTACCAGAACAGATGGGTTCTCTACAGTCAGAACTTTTCAGAACAGGCAGTTATATCATACAAACTAAGAATAAAAAATTATACAAAAAAACTATGTAAATTTATTCATCACACATATCCTACATTTTCTTTAAATACTATTTTTGAAAGTTACTTTGTGAGTTTATGTGTGTTTGTGCGTTTGTATGTGTCTGTGTTTGTATTTGTATGTAGTGTGTGGTTTCTATGTGTGCTTGCATGATGTGTATGTATTTGTGTGTGTGTGTGTTTGTGTGTCATGTGTGTTTGTGTGATGTGTATGTTGTATATTTGTGTATGTATGTGTGAGAGAGAAGTGTATGTGATGCATGTGTCTCTTTGATGTGTGAGTGAAGATACCTACTATACCTTAGGTGTACTGGCCAATGGATGATGTTCAGGGCTTGATTCTCTCTACCATGGGTTCCCAAGATCAAGCTTATTGGGCTTGTACAGCAGCAAGCTTTGACCTCATAAATCTCATATCACTATCTCACAAATATATGTAAATAAACTTTATAAAATAATTGTTGGCACCTAAAATCAGTGTAAATTTACTTACTTGTGTAATTGTTTTTCAAGCAAATAAGAACTTGTTTACTACTGAACCATCCAGGTCAACTTCACGTCTGGGAAGATTTTAGTGCTTAAAATAATTTCATCTGTAATTTTTTTTGGTTGAGTTTTTGTATGGTTTGGGTATCCAGGTAACTGTAGCCTCATAAAAAGAATTTGGCAATGTTCCTCCTGTTTCTATTGTGTGGAACAATTTGAGGAGTATTGATAGTAGTTCTTCTTTGAAAGTCTAGTATAAATGTGTGCTGAAACCATCTGGCCCTGGACTTTTTTGGTTAGGAGACTTTTAATGACTGCTTGTATTTCCTTAAGTAACTATGTATTTCCTAACTGCTATAATTCAGATGTTGTTGAGTAAGTTGTAGTAAGCTCTTTTTGCAATCCTGACAATCAGGTAAATTTGGTTACAATTGCTCCACACTTGTTGAGTTTTTGTTCTTAAATTTCCCATATCAATCCCCTGCCCTCAAATGTGTGAATAGCACATTGGATGTGAACAAATGCCCTCAGTTTCTGCAGCCTCTGTTATATAGCTCTCATTGGCTGAACTATTTTCCTTTCTAAATCTACAAGAAGCAGTAAGCCTAGCTCTTTGGATCTGATGCTAACTTTTAACTATTCAGAGGACTTCCTGGTATATAACCCCAGCAATTAGAAGCTGGGTGGAAGACTGCCATGAATCAGTCCCCACCCGGGCTAGATAACAAAACAACAACAAAATTCCTTTCAGGATAGTAAGAGCAGGCCTAGGAATTTCAAGTCACTGAAAAACTCTTAAACCTCAGAGTGGCATGAGCTATGCAACACTTTAACTAGATCACTCTGGTTCCTGTATGGGAAATAACTATGTGGCAAAAAGGCGGAAAAACTACCCAGAGGCTCTAACAGAGGAGGAGGTGGCAGTGAGGATGAAAATCATCTATTCTAGGTGATGGGAAGGGTTCAACCTGAAGTATAATCCCAGGGCTGAAATAAAGTTTTTTATATAGGAAAGATTCTAGTTTGATACTTTCAACAATAGGGAACTAATGTCTTTGAATGATTTCACCAGTAGATGAGGACAAGCTATAGTTATTTCAAGGGTTACTATGTGATCAGATGAGAGTGAAAAGGAATTTTGCAAATAGCAGATATAACAGAAACCCTTAAAAAAGACTGGACATATAAACCTGAAATAGAAGGCACTGGAATGATTGAGAATTAGTGTGACACCACTTGTTACAGTTTCGCAAAGGTACCAGCTTAGTGTCATCCTCACTCTAGCATCAGTCAACTGACACTCTACTCAAAAATCACACTTCATGCAAGAGTTGTTTTTAGCAAATACAACAATCATAACTTTCCTGTAACTTGTAGAAGGGAAGCCCTTAAGTATGTTACACTAATACTTACTAATCTAGCTAAATAGAAATTAGTTTAAGACTGTCTTAAACTGTCAAAGTGGATCATCCCAATGTTTGTATCATAAAATAGAAATTCAATAAAATATTACTCAACACCAATTTCTCACACAAATAAAACAGAAATGTACCGGAGTTAAAACATTAAGAATAGAGATTATGGATATGTTCCAGCACTTCAAAATTGTAGGAAGGAGGATTGTGTATTCAAGGCCAGCATGGGCCACCATTTCAAAAAGATAAAAAAATAAAAGCATTACTGAACAGCTAATGAGAAAGCTCAGAGCAGAGGAGCTTGATGCCAACCAAGCCTGGCCTGAGTTTGATGCCCAGGGCACTACATGATAGGAGAAAGAGAACTTCTGACCTCTACACATGCCCCTATACACAAATATGCAATTGCAATTTTTAAAAAAATAAAAGAACTATGGGTGCTGAGGCAGGAGGATTAATACTGGGCAAGGCTACTACAATGAAACCTGTGTCAAGAAAAGCCAATATGAAAAAAATCACACTACTTATATTTCAGCCTCACTCTGTTGATTACAAAATATTCCTGTATTTTTTAACTCAAGCTCACCTGAAAAGGTTTAATGAATGTAATTTTGTATTGTTTTAAAGCCTAACTTTTTATAGAAATAAAAGTATTTCTATTTTCACTAGACTAAAAATACTTATTAGTCAAATTATTGAAATACAAATATTAGTATCTTAATTTCTGTACCAATATTTCAACTCCTTTGTTAAAATGTAATGAAGAAGCTTTATCCTAAGAAGTGGGAGGTGGCTTCTTCCTAGAAAAAAATTCTACATGCATGAATGTTGGAATGTTTTTAAATGTAAAACACTAGAATGTAACAACTTGGCTAAAAGGTATACTTGTATATGGTTCTATAATGTCCACAATCCTAACTTTGACATTACAAATTATTTAGGTAAAAATTAACCACTGAGGAAAGCTTAACGAAGGTATTATGAGGATCAAAGCCAAGTTTTAATCTAATTCTTTCCATAGTAAACCCTACCAAATAAGTTTTCAATTTGTCTCACTTCTGAGTTTAGAACTTACCAGCACAGAGGAAATTTCCAGACTCCACAATCAGTAGTTTTCCATTTTATTTTTTCTTTGTAAAATTGTAATAATAGAGAAACTATTCATGCTATTAATCCAGTGCCAACATGAGGGTCAAATGTATCTTAGCAGTTTCTATTGTTAATTCAAAATCCTGTTTAAATGTACTTCAATAAGTGTATGGCCACACTGAATACTATTATAAAAAGATCCAGAAATTACTTAATTATATCTAGAAAACTTAAATTATTTCCAATGATCAGTACTAATTTTCCCAGATATTAGTGTGTTACACAAAGGTTCTCAGTAACTTTTGACGTTTGAGGTTTCTCTTTAGACTTTACCAGCTCTGCTTATATCATCCAGAGTGCTTTTCACCAGTTTGACAGGATTTCAGATTTTCTGACGAGGTATGCTCAACAAATTCATTAAATATATTAGCAGATGAGAACACATTTCCAGAATGGGTGGGATAAGAGAAACACTGAATAGCTAGAAACTTGAAAATACTTAGAAGCAATACCTACTCTCTCAAACATGCAGTTTTTCTATCTCCTAAAAACAATTTTCAATTTTAAGTAATGAAATATATAATTTACTAAAGTCCCACAAATTCAGGAACTAATAAATATTTAACTGAGATATTTCTCAACATAAAAAATGGCATCTAAAACTGGGGGTGGTAGTGGCAAATGCCTTTGACACCAGTACTCAGGAGGCAGAGGTAGGTAGAGTTCTGTGAGTTTGAGGCCAGCGTGGACTACAGAGTGAGTTCCAGGATAGCCAGGACTATTTCACAGGGAATCCCTGTCTTGAAAAAACAACAACAGCAACAAAGCATTCTACTGATTTTATAGCCAGGCAGTGGTGGTGCACACCTTTAATCTCAGCACTTGGGGGGCAGAAGCAGGTGGATCTCTGTGAGTTCAAGGCCAGCCTAGTCTATAAAGCGAGTTCCAGGACAGCTAGGATTATTACACAGAGAAACCTTGTCTCGAAAAATCACACACCAAAAAAAATTGTATCTACCACATATTCCAAATATACTTCTTCATACTAATTCCCGGAGGATAGGAATAGATACTCCAAGACTGAAGTTCTGTGAGTAGATTTATGGAAACCCTAAAAGACATCACAGCTTTCTCTCTGATACTATTTTTACCATTTTTAAGTTTCTTGTTTAAGTTTTCTAAACTTGTAAGGATCTCCTCAAGACTTTCTTTTCTTTTCTTTCTGAACACAATGAAAATAAAAACAGATCCAAAAACAGTGGATCATTCTTCTAATCACATAACTCAGTAGGCTGAGGTAGTAGGATAATCATATAATAAGAAAGGAAGGAAGGAAGGAAGGAAGGAAGGAAGGAAGGAAGGAAGGAAGGAAGACAAAGAAAACGTATATATTACATATACATGTATAATAAACTTCAAAGATACACTGAGTTTTAGACTAAACAGTGATTTTATGAGAATCAGGTGGGTCTCTGTGGGTTCAAGCCAGCCTGTTCTACAATATCAATATCCATTCCAGCCAGTTCTATACTAGAACCAAATTCTGAATTTAAAAAATGATTATTTTATTGGGGTTTCATTCCTATTGTAAAGGACTATGGAAGTATAAATTTTAGGTATCTGTTATATTCTAGGAGAAGACAGATACATGGTGGAAGTGAATTACAAAGTGAGGTGTAATTTAGCAAATGACAGTTTGAAAAATGACTAACAAACAGCTTGCAAATGGAATCACTGCACAAGTACACATATGAAAAGGAAACAAAAGCTGACAAGTACTTATGAGATCACTTATGAAGGAAAATAATAGTTTTTTAAAAATACAAAATTGTAAGCAACTAAACCACCACTAGGTCCAATGATCCAGTCAAAAATTCTGTTACAGTTCACAGGACAGGTAAATATGTCCAACATCTCCAACCTAACCCTCCTACAGAGGCATGTTTTTGACTCATTTCCCTATATAATAATTAACCTGATGATAACTTTCTATGAATGGCTAGGAAGCATTAAGGACATTACCACTGTTCTTTCTTTCAACATGGCACAATTACAGATAATGGATTATGAGATTTCTAGAGATACTGAGACTCTGGGAGGACAGACAGCTAGAGCCCAGTGTTTATCAGCTGTACTCAAAGCACACACCATTGCCTATACCTATAAAGTTACCAAGTTAAAAACTGCTATTCGATATGACTGGTAGGATATTTAGATTTGACTATACTTGCTTCACCACACGGAACTTATTTCATTGAATAAAGGAGAGCATTTGGCTTTTTATATACATCATGTTGCCTTTTTGGCATGTAATTCCTTATTATTATTTTGACCTTGTTTAATAAACTTCATTTTAGGAGAAACTATGACAGCAAGCTACAGAGATGAATATCACACCAACTAAGGTACAAACCAACTATGCATGATTCTGGCAGACACATCTGTGCAAACTGTGATTGAAGAAATTACTTTGGGGATCATTTCATCTCCATGACAGCACCTTAGACTAGGAATAGTGTATTCCAGAATCTTGGTTCAGCCCATGGTGTTATTACCATTTCTACAAAAAGAGAAGGTCTATAGAAATTGGTCATACACCAGAGTTGGATGGCTCTAGAGACTCAACAGACTTCCTGATGCTTTATATTTACCATTTGCTTTCTTATAATGTTAACATACAAAGAACTGAGAAACAATGCTGGATGCTAATTATTAAGATTACTGGACTCTTAGTTGTTTTTTTTAAATTAGTAAAAGAAGAAATACCTCTCCCTATGAACCACATTTCCCTACTTGACACTGATCAGGTTAGGATGATGCTATACAATGATTGGCTTAGCTCAGAGTCCTACACATCCAACCCTACTATGACTTCTTTAAAACATTTTTTGTTTGAAAGTGATTGCATTTCCTTTTATTTCTAAATATGTTTTCAACTGGGTGCATACAAAACCTGGAAAAAATATAAATTTGAGAAAATGCATGTATGTCAGAAGGATCACAACAATATCTTGTAATCTATACTGTTTCAACCATTTGGCTTAATAATTGTATGTTTTAGTGCTTAAGATTTATTTTCCCATTTGTCTATGAATAATTTGAATATATATTGTATGCATTCTCCTTTTCCTGTTGTGGCCCAAATTTGAAAATTGCTGTAAAATAGTTAATAATTCTTAAATGTGGTTCCCATCAGCACTGTGTATGCCTCAAGGACTAGGGGATGGAATATAATAAGCACAGAAAAAAGGGGGCTTTTTGTTTTGTTTTTTCTTCTTTTTATGAAAATTTTTCATTTATTTTACATACTGACCAGTTTCTTCTCCCTCCTCTCATCCCATTCCCTCCCCCCATCTACCACCATCAACTCCTCCTCCATCTTCTTTCCAAAATGGGCAGGCCTCCCATAGGAGTCAATGAAGCATGGCACATCAAGCTGAGTAAGGACCCAGCTCCTCCTAGCATCAAGCTGGGAGAGGCAATCCTGTGTGGAATAGGTTCCCAAAAGCCAACTTAAGTGCCAGGGACAGGTCCTGATCTCACTGCTAAGAGCTGCACAAACACACCATGCTATACACCTGTCACATACATGCAGAGGGCCTAGATAGTTCCCATGCAGGCTCCCTAGCTGTTGGTCCAGAATCTATGAGCTCCTACAAGCCCAGGTCAGCTGTCTCTGTAGATTTCCCTGTAATGACTTTGATCCCCCTGGCTCCTCTTCCCTGTCTTTACCTGGATTTCTGGAGCTTATCTAGTGCTTTGCTGTGGCTCTGTGCATCTACTTCTATCAGTTACTGGCTGAAAGCTCTCTGATGACAATTAGTATAGTCACCAATCTGATTACAGGAGATGGCCTCTTCAGGCACTCACTCCACTATTGCTAGGAGTCTTACCTGGGGCCATCACTGTAGATTCCTGTGAGTTTCTATGGTATCAGGTTTCTCTCTAACCCCAAGATATTGGCCCCATCAAGATATCTCTTTCATTACTCTCTCCTTCCATCTGCCCCCAACATGCCCAACACAATCCCCCATGTCCCCATCTCCCTAACCACTCCCCACCCCCAGTTTACCCAAGAGATCTCTTCTACTATACTTAGCAAAACCATAGATGGAGAAAACAGGCTATTTCATAACACAACCAGATTTAAACAACCTATCCACAAATCCACCCTATGGAAAGTACTAGAAGGAAAAGTCCAATGCAAGGAAGTTAGCTGCACCCACAAAAACACAGGCAATTGATAATCTCACACCAGCAAAACCAAAGAAAGGAAACACACACACACACACACACACACACACACACACACACACTATCACCACCACCACAAAAACCAACAAATAAGAAGAATTAACAATCAATGGTCATTAAAATCTCTTAATATCAATAGACTCAATTTGCCAATAAAAAGACACAGGTGAACAGAATGGATATGAAAACAGGATCCATCCTGCTGCTGCATACAAGAAATACATGTGAACTTGAAAGGCAGACATTACCACATAGTAAATGGTTAGAAAAAGATTTTCCAATCAAATGGACCCAAGAAGCAAGCCAGTATACCTATCCTAATATCTAACAAAATAGACTTCAAACTAAAATTAATCAAAAGAGATGGAGAAGGATATTTCATATTCATCAAAGGAAAAGCGATCAGGATGAAGTCTTAATGTTCAACATCTATGCCCAAACACAAGGGCACCCACATTTGTAAAAGAAACATTACTAAAACTTAAATCACACATCAAATCCCATACATTAATAGTGGGAGACTTCAATACCCCACTCTCACCAATGGACAGGTCTGCCAGACAGAACCTTAACAGAGAAAAAAGTAATTAACAGATATGACTCAAATGGACTTAACAGACATCTACAGAACATTTTACCCAAACACAAAAGAATATACCTTCTCAGCACCTCATGGAATCTTCTCTAAAATTAACCACATACTCAGTCTCTCTCTCTCTCTCTCTCTCTCTCTCTCTCTCTCTCTCTCTCTCTCTCTCTCACACACACACACACACACACACACACACACACACACACTCAACAGATACAAAAAAATTGGAATAACCCCCTGTATCTTATTGGATCACCATGGTAAAAATTAGAGTATAAGAACAACACAAACTACAGAAAGTCTACAAACTGAACAATGGAAACTGAACAATTCTCAAATAAACTACTACTGGGTCAAAGAAGAATTAAAGAAAGAAATTAATTCATTCAATGAAATGAATTCATAACATATCCAAACTTAAGAGACACTCTGAAAACAGTGCTAAGAGGAAAGTTCATAGCACTAAGTGCCTACATAAAGAATTTCGATTAATCTCATACTAGTGACTTCACAGCACACCTGAAGCTCTAGAATAAAAAGAAGCAAACTCACCCAAGAGGAGTAAACAGCAGGAAATAATCAAACTCTAGGCTGAAATCAATAAAATAGAAATAAAGAGAACAATAAAAAGAATCAATGAAACAAAGAGTTGGTTCTTTGAGAAAATCAACAATATAGAAAAACTCTTATCGAAACTAACCAAAAAGCAGAGAGAATATCCAAATGAACAAAATCATAAATGAAAAGGGAGACATAACAACAGACAATGAGGAAATCCAGACAATATTTAGGTCATACTTTAAAAACCTGTACTCCACAAAATTGGAAAATCTAAAAGAAATGGGGACAATTTTCTGGATAGGTACCACATATTAAAATTAAATCAAGACCAGATAACAATTTAAATGGAACCATAACCTCTAAGGAAATAGAAATAATCTTTAAAAGTTTTCCCCCAAAAAGACCAGGGCCAGTTAGTTTCAGTGCAGAATTCTACCAAAATCTCAAAGAAGAGTTAATACCAATACTCCTCAATTGGTTCCACACAATAGAAACAGAAGGAACATCGCCAAAATTTTCTTTCAGGCTATAGTCACCCTGATACCCAAACCACACAAAGATGCAACAAAGAAAGAATTACAGACAAATCTCCCTCATGAACATTGTTGAAAAAATATTCAATAAAATGCTGCCAAACCAAATCCAAGAACATGTTGGGGATTTAGCTCAGTGGTAGAGCGCTTGCCTAGCAAGCGCAAGGCCCTGGGTTCAATCCTCAGCTCCGGGAAAAAAAACAAAACAAAACAAAACAAAAAAACAAATCCAAGAACCCAGGAAAAAAATATCACCAGCATGATCAAGAAGGCTTCATCCCAGAGATGCAGAAATGATTCAGCATATGAAATCTTTCAATGAAATCCATAATATAAAAAACTGAAAGAAAAACATGATCATTTCATTAGATGATGAAAAAAGCCTTTTAGACATGTGAAAACAGCTTAGTAATGAACCATACTACACCCAAGACTGTACCTGATAACAAGAATCCAGCAATATCACTCATTTTAGAATCCCATGACACCCACTGGACAGTATATAAGCAGAGACCAAGAGCAATGCTCTGCTCTGTAAAGGTGGAAAGGCATCACCTTGATCATCCCTGTGGCTGGAGCACCTCCCCCAAGATCCTGACCTTTGAATCAGAAACTTCTGTTAGAGACTGAACTTGAACTTCAGCTAAGATACATTGCACAGGTGAGCAGACTTGGAGAGATAGGCTTAGGACCAAAATTGGGAGTTTAGAGTATGAGTCTTATGTGATGACCATCAGCATAAAAAATATAATTTTTGCTATACTAACTATGCTACCTTTGATTTTATGTGTATAAAAATTAAATAAACAGATTTCCCCACTCTCATAAATTAACTCAGTGACCCTTAAACTGTTAACTTTCTGACCCTCCAGATATTGATATTTCTTCCAGAGGGGCCACATGCTCTATGGCCACTGTAAATGGAGGTGATCTCCTCCAGAGCCTACTACCACACTATAGCTTCTCATGTCCCCTTGTGGTTTCAGGCAAACCCAGCCCCAATGATGCCCAATAACAAAACAATGTTGAAGAGTAATTTAATGTTTGCTTCCTGCCACATGGATTATGTCACAAGATGTGGCATCTGCCCTATCTACCTGCCCAACATCATGCAAACCTGAGACACCTCTACAGCTAAGAAACTCCTTTTGTTTCTGGAACTGAACTTCACTAAATCACACCATGGTGGCTGACAGTAGCAAAAAGTTTGAAAATATTCTAATCATGTATTGCTGAAGGATGATGCCCATCACCTCCTTTCCACCAGTTTCTAAACTATCTGTTATATTTGTAAGACAAATCTGAAAGTAGAATATAACATCCAGAACTTCTAGAAAGCAGATCTTCAGTTTTCCAATCTGTCTTACCACCGCACATCAAAAGCAATGCTTGTGCACACTGGACAGTGATATTACAAGTCTCTCATGCTAGAGTGGCAGAGCCTCCCCCTCCCCAAGGAATACACACTCAACAAGGATCATAGGCCAAGGGCCACTGTCCAGGTCACCAAAGGGATCAACAGAACTTCAATCTGGCTCATGGTCAATCCCAGTCCAAGCAGCTCAGACTCTAATAGCTCAGCTAACCTACTCTTCTTGGTCTGGTGACAGTGGCCATAGTATGGCTTGTGGTCTTCCTTACAGATCCCTACAGCAGAACAAAAGGAAAATCCTGGTAAGAACCTGAAAGCTACCTCCCACTGGTACTCTTGACTGCTAAGCCTTCCCAAAATCCATCATTAGCTAGGACCACCCAGCTGGGCTTCAGAACGTTAAATTAGCAGTTACCCTACTGGGTGAGCAGGGATCAAATGACTCAGACAGCACACACTGTCCCAGGTTTGTCCTTCCACACTAAGATAAGACCCTAATCTGAGAAATGTATTGTTTAGTAAAATCTTCCACTCTACCAGAGCACTTCTTGTTCCTCATGCAATAACAGGGTCCTATGTGTGCACATCCCATTACACACTCAATGTTCACTGCAGTCAACACTTTACTTCATAGCTGGGAGGTTCTGCAGTCAAACACAGGTCATATTCAAACAGTAACAGTTGTTAAGTAAAAGGAAGCCATGGATTAGAACACAATGAAGGGACTATGGGAGGACTTAGAGGCAGGAAAAAGATAGTGGAAATAATGTAATTTTAATCCCCCAAAATTATGTTAAAAAGTTGAAACAGGCCAGGTGGTAGTGATACATGCCTTTAATCCCAGCACTGGGGAGGCAGAGACAGGTGGATCTCTGTCCTTTCCGAGCCAGCCTGATCTACAGATCGAGTAGTTCCAATACAGGCTCCAAAGCTACAGAAAAGTCCTGTCTTAAAAAACAAAAAACAAACAAACAAAAAAAAGTTGAAACAGGTTTTATGGTCATGTGCTCCAGAGACTAGGGAATTGTATTTGAGTACAAAAAATGCTATTTGCATCATTTATTTTTTTAAAGATTTATTTATTTATTCATTATGTATACAGAAGAGGGTGCCAGATCTCATTACAGATGGTTGTGAGCCACCACGTGGTTGCTGGGAATTGAACTAAGGACCTCTGGAAGAGCAGCCAGCGCTCTTAACCTCTGAGCCATCTCTCCAGCGCTATTTGCATCACTTCTCGCAGGGTATATATCTTAAACCCGGAAAACACAGTCAAGGTCAGCAGGGCTGCACTATTTTATCCAGTTCTACTATTTTGCTTGAACTTGTATAACCACAGTAATTTGGTTCAATGAAATTCAGTTCTTTATCCAGATTCTTGATTGCCTAGTCTGTGAAACTAGGAAATGGCCAGTCAAGACATTTATGGAAAATCTAAATTTGATTACTTTAATACTCATTGCTAATGTCAACTACTGTCACAGCAGGAAAGCTTTTACCTTTTTCTTGCCCATCCCTTTCTGTGCTGTGACTACACCTGCTTTATAATTGGTCAGTGAATTCCTTCTTACTCAGGTCCCACTTAATTTGTAAATTCACAGTAAAATCTAGAGAACTTGGAGGATACTCATTCACTGATTTATTTTTCCTTTCCACAGACCAGCCAAGTCCCAGCCTGGAAATATTTGCAGGGCTGTCTTCCCAGCACTGGGCAGCAGAGGCAGATTAGGTGTTCAAAGCAATTCTCAATTACATAGTGTGAGACATGCCTAAGCTACAGAAGACCTTGATCTAAACCAGTGGTTCTCAACCCTCCTAATGCTGTGACACTTTAATACAGTTCCTCATGATGTGGTGACCCCTCAACTATAACATTATTATCGCTGCTATTTCATAACTATAATTTTGCTACTTTATGAATTGGGATAAAAATACGAGTATTTTCTGATGGTCTTAGGCCAGTCTTGTGATATGGTCATTTGATCCCTCAAAGGGAGCTGTGACCCCCACCCCCAGGTTGAAAACCACTGTTCTAAACTGATATAGCACTTAAGAAAAAAATGGAATGAAATTTTTTTTTTTTTTTTTTTTTTTTTTTCTCGAGACAGGGTTTCTCTGTGTAGCTTTGAGCCTTTCCTGGAACTTGATTTGTAGACCAGGCTGGCCTCGAACACAGAGATCAGCCTGCCTCTGCCTCCTGAGTGCTGGGATTAAAGGCGTGCGCCACCACCGTCCAGCTGGAATGAAATTCTTAAACTGGGTAACATTTTAAAATAGAAACAAACAGAGATTAGAGCAGTAATGCATTTGAAGAAAATGAAATTTTTAAAATGATACCAAGGGTTTTAAATGACAAAATAACTGGAAGAACACTTAGCTATACTGACTTTTAAACAGAAAAGGCACTTCCGTGGTAGAGAGAATGTCGTCAATAAGAAACTATGACTTATTCCCATGTAAAATGTTAGCTACTGAGTAGTGTAAGCTGAAAGATTTACAGTCAATGGCCTTTGTCTCAAACCTCTGAGCTGACTTAACTATGCTAACTAGAATTGCATGTATCTGCACAGGAGAGTACCCCAATTAGAAACTGTATACTCCATAATTGAAGCCACCCCTCCTAAATTGTACAACCACCGATTCTGTCTGTCTTCACTTACACAGAAGGAATTTATACACGCAGGAAAATTACAGAGGAAGTAATTTTCACTCACCCGCCCCATCAGTCCTTCTCTGTAATGGAGACCCCTGCAGCTTTCAATGTCAGTCTGTGATCTAGCTATTGCCTAGTCTGTTTTCCCCTGCAGTGTACAGAGTACACTGTTCCTCCTCTTCTGGTCTGAAGGGAGAAGCCGTGCTCCACACATTAATCTGTTTTCTGTTACTGCAATGGACAGTCCACTATGTCACTCAAACTGGTAACTGTAGAACTCTTTGACGATGCAGACCTGTAATCTGAGAATTTAGGGTGGTTAGTGAGGAGGAAAGGAAGAGCAATGCCCAGTAAGGCTACAGACAGGGTTCAAGTCCACCTCAATCACTGTTGGAGACCTTGACTCAAAACTGCTTTTCAAAAAGACTGGAGAGGCAGCTGTTCTAGAATTAATATATCTTCAGGCACACCAGGACTTAATGTTGGTTGTGACCCTTTAATGGTCCCTTGAGTAGCATTGAGAGACCTGTTTTCTAATTGAGGGATGGTCCTTTCTGCTGGTTAAAAGTTAGAGTTGTCTCCTTTGTTATGGAAATGTGGCTTTATACCTGGTTAATCCTGCTTAACACACATTTCCATCTTACCGTAGTATTCTCTAACAGGCATGGTTAGTATATTACTTATCTTCGGGGTATTTGGGATGGAACCCTCCCTTACTTTGTAACTTAATGTCTCCTAAAAATGGGCAAATCCTTATACTATCAATTCTATTATAATCGATTCTACTCTTCTACATCACAGTTTAGCAGTGGAGTGCTACTTTACACAGGATATATTGTTTACAAGCTCCACAAAATTAACTCTAGAGAGGCCCTAAACCTAAATGTTAAATGTTAAAACCTCAGAACTTCTTGAAGACCTTTGAAAGAAAGACTAGGTCTCTCTGAGTTTGGCAAATCTGCCTTCCATGTTGAAAATACAAGCACCATTGCAGTAACGGCATTTCACAGTGACCTCAACAACAAGGATATTTCTAAGCAGTCTTGCTTCCAGTGTTCTGTGCAGATACAGCCAGTCGAGTGAGGTTATTTAGAGGGTGCTGCCCCAGCCCAGGAAGTTGCAAGGACCACACAGGACCAGCAGGAATATGCCAAACTCTGTGTCCAGCCACTGGCTCTCATTCATCCAGGCAAAGACCCACCACACCTGCTCCCACGGCTCAGCCACCTTCTCCACCCAGTCTGGGGACAGCAGCCCCTCACTCATCAGGGCCAGAAACTCCTCCCCACCTGAGGACAGTGGCCTATCACTAACAAAGGCCATCCTTTCCTCTCTATCTGTGGAGAGCTGGCCCTCCCTCACTATGATGCAGTTGCTGAGATGACCCACGCTCTCTCTCCACGATGGAGGCCTAGGCACAACACACAGGACAATTTCCAACTTCACAAGAGGAGCTGTGAGCTATAAGCCTTGCTCCCGGAAATACCCTCCCATCTGACTGGTGGGTCGACTGGAGGCTCTGATTGGATAGTGAAAACTGAGTGACAGGACGGGTGAGCCCTGACTTCCAATGTAAGGACAGACTATTCCAAGTTCTGCCAAATTCAAAAGCAAGTCTCTTGTTAATGTGAACTAATGGGTTCAGTTTTTAAAAGAAGTATACAAATTCAGAACGAGGCTAATCAGACAATTTTGCACAAGAGGAACACAGGGCAACTCAAGGACATTATAAACAAAGTCCACGGTGTCCTTGGGACTAAAACACAGCCCCATGTGTAGAAGGAGGTGGGTTCTCAGGATCTGAAGGCACCCCTCCCCAAAGACCCTGGTCCCAGACCTTTCCCAGTTCTCTCAAGCAAATTCCAGGTTTTAGAGAAGGAGCTCTGTTTCTTTCTCAGTACATCGGGGTCCTGGAAAAACCTTCCATGGCCTAGGCAGGTTGCAAACTCAAAGAGGCCTAGTTTCCAGTGTCTTCTAGAAGTTTTGCATTTCAAATTTGACATTTAGCTGTAACATTCATTTGGAGTTAATTTTGTAGAGGTTGCAAACGGCACCTCATATACAGGGTAGCACCAACTGCTAAGCAGTGGTGTAGAAGAATACAATTGGTGATGTAAAGGATTTACCAATGTGTAAAAGATAGTCACACAAAGTAGAATTTAGCTAAAGGAGGGTTGCCTCTAAAATAACCTAAAGATTAGTATGTTGACCAGGGCTGTTAGAGATTAGGATGCTAGAATATAAGCTTTCATTCACCTTTTATGTATACTGTTATTGGTCACATGTCTGTAATCAAAACAGGTAATGGGATGCTGATCTATGGAGAAGACATAGAGAGATCCCCTGTGTAAAGATATCTCTATAGTAAACTGGGGCATCATAGTTTTAAGAGGGATTTTTAGCTATGTTGTATTGGAGACTGTACATATCAAATCATTGATATCTCCTTATGTATTTGCTGTTTCTTTGTATTGACAACATACATGCACTAAAACAAAAAGCATAGTTATAGTAGTGATGCCATATATTATATGAAGACTGTCTTGTGTTTTCTCTAAGGTTTACTTTAACAGATTGTACCTAGGAAATAGTGATTTATTTCATTATCTTATACACAGTTTCTATTCAGCTTTCTTTTATTTAGTTTTTGTTACTCAGCACTATCTTAAGACAAACAATTGGCACCTTCCTATGATCAGCTGTGCCTGCTTACAGAGGATGGCCACCAACAGGTTTGCTGACTATTAATATTCCACCATAGAAGGAGGTATCCCCTCCTGAGTATACAGCCTCTTTCCCAACCAACTGCATACAATTCAGCCCTAAAGACATTTGATCATGTCGTTTGGGGGAGGAGCTAGAGTACATAGCCTGGGAAATACTTGGGAGGAGGTGGATTCTGCATTTGCACCTATGAGAAAGTCATCACAAAAGGAATTTACCTTGAGTGCCCAGGCTTACCTCTTTTGTACACTAAGAAATGTAATGTAATGCTAGAGTATATGGGCAGTGAAAGATTAGAGAGAAGAGGAGTTCCACATATGCAGCTATGGGAGAGTCATAGTACATACTGGGTGGAGACATCCTGTGTGGCTGATTTTGGGTAACTTAGAGTATCTGTTGCTGTGAAGATACACCATGATTTCAGCAACTCTTATAAAGGAAAGCATTTCATTGGGGCTAGATTATTTTTTCAGAGGGTTTAGCACATACCATCATGGCAGGAAGCATGGTGGCATGCAGGCAGACATAGTGCTGGAAAAGGAGCTGAGAGTTCTACATCCAGATTGGTAGGCAGCAAGTAGTGACTCTGTCACTCTTCCTCCAGAAAGGCCACACCTACTCCAACAATGCCATACCTCCTAATAGTGCCACTCCATATGGGACTATGGAGGCCATTTTTATTGAAACCATCACAGTATCCAAACTCTTGTATCTCCTCAACCATGTTCAGTAAGTAAGCTCAATGATCTCGTTAGTTCCCCAGAGTGGACATTGGTAAAACTGTATTTGCATTGTCATTGGGACTTGTGGGAATGGGATACACATTGCCTTGTCCACCCCTACCAGGGAGAAAATTCTTACAACAGATCATAAATATATTTGTTAATGTTCTTATGTCTCACAGAATTAGAAAAAGGAACTGGTACATAAAACATGTTAGAAGAGTGTAAACATGGAAATGGCCTTAGAAAAGGACTTAGATATATGAAGATGATAATGACTGGATAGCTCTGGAATAAAAAAGATGGAAAAGCTTTGCAAACTTATGAAGGTCTGAGTAAGTTGTTTAAAGTCCATAAAGGTTGAAATTTAGAGATCATATATTGTATTAAAGTTGGCAAGGTCAGATATCAACTATTTCAAGGACTGGCTGAAATGTGTGTCAAACAAAAGTTTATTGAGTTATGTTTGGCTACTGAAATAGTATACAGTAGTTAAAAGTTCCAAACTGGTGTAAATCTGATAACCTGAGTGGGTGTTTCATAATCATTCTTGGAGGCTACACTAATATGTTTAGAGAGAATAAAATGGAGACTATTTCTCCCCTTTCCCTACAAGGTCATGAGATCTCTGGGGACAGGGCATTGATAGCTTGTCTTGTTCATGGAGGCCATGAGGACACCACTCAATGAATTTGAAACATTGTCTAGTCTACAAAAAGGAGAGCCAATGAGAGAAAGATTTCCTCAAGGTTTCAAAGGAAACCACAGCACAAAGAGCAAAGACTTTGATTTATCCTTACATTCATAGACAACTAGTAAAAGAATAGCTAGAAGAGTCTGAGGTTCTTCTCAAATCCAAGTCACCCCCTGAAGACTAGTTGCTCAACTCACCTTGAGAGCACAGAAGGAAAAGTTAATTTCAGCCACCTGCATGGTCTTCAGCACTCAAGCAGGAAAGTTTAAGCAAAGACTAACAATTGGTCACAACCCAAGGGATCACACTCCAGAGACATTAGATATAAGTCTACATGAAATGTTATTTAGACAACCAATCTCACTGATATTTTCTTCTTCACAAAAATATTTTGCCCAGATTTGAGAAATCAGATCTTGGCTCAGTGAGCACCTGCCCACAGCCAAGGAAAACAAGTTCATAGATTTTTTTTTTAACCCCCAAATTAAATGATGCTAAATACCTCTTCTCTCCCTATGCAGAAGCCACATGGGAAAGGTGTCATGCTGACTTTAGGGGGATGAAATAGCTATGAAAATGTGTGAAAGATAATTGTGGGTTCATCACTCTGGAGACCAACTGTAGAGGTCAAAGGGAAGCATCTATTAGATGGGGGATACTATAATCCTATCGATAATGTCTTGTTGACTTTGTATATTTTAGTCCTTACCAGACACCAGCAAAAGAATTCCTTTCTTGTCTATTTCTAAGCATTTCATCTTTACATGAGGACCTCTGGAAAGGAATCCCTGCCACCTGGTATCCCAAATTCAGCTGGAAGAAGTCATATCAGTCATTGCTCCAATCCCATCATAGCAGTTAGGATTACCTCTTCACAGGAGGTAGGATAGGAACTGGAGGTAGAAATCAACTAGGCAGTTTAGGATAAAAACCCCCAAAGAAAAGTAACTAGTTGCTTTCTTGACTAAAAGCCAGAAATGTCACAGGACTCTTACCAGTTTCATCCTTGACAGAGGCCAGAGATGCCAAAAGTGTTTTGGGGAGCTTGGGTCTCTGATGCTATGTGATTCTGGGGGCCTTAGAAAGCAGGTAAGTTAAAAGTGGTAATGAAGGCCACTTATGAGAAAATGGTCCTTGGTGTAATGAATAAAATCTCTGTCCTGGGTAAAGACCTAACCTTTCAATGGGGACAGGTCAATCTTCTGGCCAAGGAACCTAATCTGTGGAGCCCCAAAAATGGCCACTCAGGACATTTATCGGTCACCTATAATTGGTTAACTGATTGGAAACCCAAACTGCAGACAAAACCGGAATATTTTAAGGATCCTTCCCCCCTCTTCCTTTCTGTACTGTGACCATAACAGCTTGTAATGTGTGAACAATGAATTTCCATTCTTACACAAGCAACTCCGCATTGCCACTCCACAGTGAAAGCCTGGGCTGCACTAGAACACTCATTCCTCTGTCTCTTTTGCCTTCTTGCTGAGCAGTCACAGCCCTGACTGGAATGACTGACACACTTCAGTTTGGAGGTGGGAAATAGACAGTGGAAATGGTGTAATTATCCCTCCAAAAATAAGAAATTGAAACAGGATTTATGGCTATGTGCTCCAGAGACTAGGAATTTGTAATAGAACACACCAAGGATTACTCACACCTTTTCTCTCAGGCTCAACATCTTAAACCTGGAAAACAACAGTCCTGTTAGACAGGGTCACACCATTTTATCTAGATCTTCTATTTTGGTTGAACTAGAGAAACTCCAGTAATTTGGTTTCATGAAAGTTCAGTTCTTTATCCAGATTCTTGATTGCCTGGTCTGTGGGCAGTCACGAAACTTATTGACCATCTAACATTGATTACTTCAGTACTCATTACCAATGTCAACTACTGTCACAGCAGGAAAGCTTTCACCCTCTTCTTGCCCATCCATTTCTGTGTTGTGACTATACCTGATTAAAGTTGGTCAGTGTACTCAATTATTGCACAGGTCTGTCTTCATTTGTAAGTTCCCAATAAAAGCCAGAGAGATTGGAGGATACTTATTCACTAGTCTCTTTTTCTTTCTCACCGACCAATCAAGGCCCAGACTAGAAGGAGTGGCAGGTCTGTCTTCCAGCCCTAGACAGCAGAATCAGGGTTAAACAGCCAAAGCAATTCTCTATTACATAGTGTGAAGAAAGCCTGAGCTACAGAAGAAATAATACATGATGGGAAATTACAAATGACTAACCCTGCCACAATCAGGTCCAATTTTATAATGGTAACTCCAGCAGCTGATTGCCTATTATATTTCCCCCTGCACTATACACAAGAAATTATTCTTCCTATACTGCTCTGAACGCAGAAGCCATGCTTCACATGTAAACCCTTTTCCTGTGACTGCAATGGATAGTTGACTACAGGACTCAAAAAGGTAATTTTAAAATTCAGTGGTGGTACAGCCCTTTAATTTAAGAATTTAGTTGGTTTAATCAAGAGGACAGTAAAGTTGTTGCCCTGGGAAGCAACAGACTGGGATCAAAGCCACCAGAGTCAACATAAGAAGTTTGTCTTAGAAACATTTTCTTAATGGCTGGAGGTACATATGTTCTAGAATTAATATGTCTTCACAGGAAGAAATTACTCTACATACTTAAATGATCAACAAACAAAATCTCTTTAGTAACAACGTGCATCCATCTCTAGCTAATGCTAAATGAGGGCCAGCAAGAAGAGACTGGGCACTCCACATTTGATACCATCCTGGAGTCTCTTAGGATGAGACTGCAAATACCCTTTGAAAAATTTAAATAGGGTCAGGGGACTGCAAGTGTAGCCACTTAGGCAGATGAAGATTTACAGAGAAAATCTGTCTTTTAGGTCATATGTTATAATCTACATTCAAAAGATGTATCAATACATTTAAAAGATGTATCCTTACCTTTCATTTTCACACACACAAAGAGCAGAGAACACAAATACAGGAAACATCAAGGAAGTGGCACCTATCAGTGTTGTAGATATTGTTCTTAGATGAATAGTTGCTGCTGAGCTATTTGAACCTCAGAATAAGGCTGTTTTTGCTTCTGAGCATGCTGCACCAGAGGAAGCATAGAGTTGCTTCCACACAGGACCAGAAGGAGCTAATTTTAACTAGCCCTATCTACTGTATGTCTCAGGGTTGAGACATCACTGTAGATAATTCTATATTTTTAAGCTTTATTTTTATTTTATGAATATGGGTGTTTGCCTGTAAGTATCTGTGTGCAGCACCTGCAGAGGCCAGAAGAGGGCATCAAATCCCTTGGAACTGGTGTTAGAGGACATGCTTAACTACTAGATAGTTTCTGGAAATGCAACCTGTGTCTTCTGTAACAGCACCCATTGCTCTTAACTTATAAGCCATCGCTCTAGGGGCTTTTCTGTTTAAAATTTATTTGTATACATTTTAATTAAAATATATTATATCACTTTTCCCCTTCCTTGTCCTCACTGCATTCCTTCACAAATTCTTCCCTTCCAATGTCTTCCTTGTTAAGCATGTGTGATTAAGTATGCACAAATATATGAATAAAACCTGCTGTGTTAATTTCTGTTGGTTGTGTGTATATGGTTAAGAGCTGAACACACAGCATTAGATAAGCAATTGGGGAGCTCATCTCTACCTGAGGCTAATTCTCTCTCACCTGCTTGTACAGACACTCTGGAAATCAGTATGATGGGTTCTCAGAAAATTGGGGATCAATCTACCTGAAGACCCCACTATACCACTCTTGTGCATATAGCCAAAGGATGTTCAATCATACCACAAAGACACATGCTCAACTATGATCATAGCAGCTTTTTTGTCATAACCAGAACCTGGTAACAACCTAGATGCCCCTCAATTGAAGAATGAATAAAGAAAATGTGGTACATATACCCAATGAAGTATTACTCAGTTATTAAAAATGTTGACATCAGGAAATGTGAAGGTGGATGGATGGAACTAGAAAAACTCATTCTGAATGAGGTAATTCAGACCCAGAAAGACAAACATGGTATGTACTCACTCATAAGTGAATATTAGCTGTAAAGTAAATGATAACTATGCATCAATCAACAGTCCCAGAGAGGCTAGGTAACAAGGAGGACTCAAAGGGGGACAGGGGTGCATGCATTTCCATGGGAAGTGGAAATAGAAGAGATCTCTTGAGCCATCTGCAGGCCAGTAGGGATGGGAACATGAGGAATCAGGTTGAAGGGTAGATGAAGGGGAGAACACTGAAAATGATGACTGTAAACGGGGAGAGCATTTCAGTTTTAGGTGGAAACCTGATGACAGGGAAACTCCCACAAATCTACAAGGATGACCCCCAGCTAAGATTCCTAGCAATAGTGGATAGGTAGCCTGAATTGGCTATTTCCTGTATTCAGATTGGTAACTACACCAATTATCATTGGAGAGCCTTTGTCCAGTAATTGATGGAAACAGATGCAGATATTCACAGCCAAGCACTGAGATGAGCTTGGGTAATCCTGTTGAAGAGAAGGAGGAAGGATTGTATGAGCCAAGAGGGTCAGGGTCATCACAAGGGAAACTACAGAAGCAACATGGAGTTCACAGACTGTGGACTGCTGGCTAGGGAGTCTGCATGAGACTTGTCTAGGCCCTCTGCATATTTATGACAGTTGGGTGGCTGGGTCTACTTGTGGGACTTCTTAGCAAAGGTAGCATGGCCTGTTCCTAACACTTTGGCTGGCTTTGGGGAACCTGTTCCTAATGCTGAGTTGCCTTGTCTTGTTTAATACCAGGAGTGGAGTTTAGTCCTGTTTCAACTTGGTATGTTATGCTTTGTTGGCACCCATGGGAGGCCTTCCCCTTTCTGAGCCTAGGTGGAAGAGGAGTGGATTGGGGAAGGGGGTAGAGGAAAGGTGGGACAGAGAATGGGAGGATAGGGGAGGGGAAGCTGTGGTCTGTATGTAAAATAAATATAAAAATTTTTTATTAATAAAATAAATTCTGAAAAAAAAGAAAAGAAATCCAACTACATTTAAAATCATATGAAAATGTCACCATGTACTTTTCTAATGCACAGGACTTTCTGTATTAACATAAGTGCTATTCACCCATCTTGACCAAAGCAAAGGGCCCTGCAATATGTACCTAGAGGTTGCAGAAGGCAAAGAACTAGATAAGTTGGAATGAAGCAATGGCATAGGTAAGATGTCCAAAGTAAGGCAAAATCCCATTCTGCAGTGGAGTGAGACAAGCTCTTCATTAGAAAAGGAGAAAGAATTCCTGAAATTTTCATGTAAAATAATGCACTCAAGATTTATAGTTTATATTAGATGACCTTAGTCTTATTTCTTGTGAACAATGTTGATTTGAAATCTAGAATCTCAATGTGATTGGTAATACATGTGAGTGTCTATTCAGTGCTCCTATGAGTATCTGTGCTTCTGGGTGTTCATACCTATTTTAAATAGTTATGTTAGCTATCACTACAAAACAGTTTGAGGTAGTTTCTACCAGCTGGCAAGCAGGTGAGAGGCCTGCCTCCAGACTGCACCCTCACCACCACCCACTAGATTTTGTCCCTCCAAGACCCATCCTGCTGTCCAACCCATGTACATGAACATTCTCCCTGTGGACAGCCCTCCCCTGAAACCCAAGCAGATTGCATCAGCACAGGTGTAAACCACACAAGTTGGAAGAACAGGTACAGGCACAACCTACACCAGTCTGAATAACAGACTATATAGCTGCAGGCATGATTCACACCAGTTGGAAGAACAGATGAGTAAATACCTGTGTAAGAATACATTCAACAACCTGAAGAGCTATATGGCACCACTAGAACCCAAATGATCTACAACAGCAAGACCTGAACATTACAATGCTGTAGAAACATAAGAAAATGACCTTAAAAATAACTGTAAAAAGATAATAGAGTCCCTTAAAGAGGAAATAAAAATTCCCTTAAAGAAATCAAGGAAAATGCAAACAAAAAATTGGAACAATTCAATAAATCCCTTAAAGAAAGCAAAGAAACCCAAAGAAAAAATCAGAGAGGTGAAGGAAACAATTCAAGGATTGAAAATTGAAAAAGAAACAATAAAGAAAACACAATTTGAAGAATTCTGGGAATCAAAAACCTGGGTAAGCAAACAGGAACTACAGATGCAAGCATCATCAACAGAATACAAGAGATTAAAGAGAGAATATTAGTCATTAAAGATACAATAGAGGAAGTAGTTTCATCAATCAAAGAAAATGTTAAGTCCAATAAATTCATAACACAAAGCACTGAAGAAATCTGGGACACTGTGAAAAGACCAAATCTAACAATAATAGGTATAGGAGAAGGAAAAGAATCCTAGGTCAAAGGCACTGAAAATATATTCAACAAAATCATAGAAAAAAAATGTTTTCAATCTAAAGAAGGACTTACCTATAAAGTTAAAAGAAGCTTACAGAACACCAAATAGGCTAGACAAAATAAGTCACATTGACACATAATAATTAAAACACTAAACATACAGAATAAAGAAAGGATATTAAGAGCTGCAAAGATAAAAGGCCAAGTGACATACAAAGGCAGATTTATCAGAATTACACATGACTTCTCAATAAAATTCTAAATTCCAGAAGGTCCTGGAAAGATGTTTTGCAGACACTAAAGGACCATGGATGCCAGCCCTGTAAAATTTTCAATCACCATAGATGGAGAAAACAAGAAATTTCATGACAAAACCAGAATTAAACAATACCTATCCACAAATAAAGCCCTTCAGAAAGTACTAGAAGGAAAATTCCAACCCAAAGAAGTTAGCCACATCCATGAAAACAGGTAATAGATAATTTCACAACAGCAAAACCCAAAGAAGGGAAACACACAGACTACCACCACTGTCACCCAAAACAAATATTTAACAGAAAATAGCAGTCACTGGTCATTAACATCTCTTAATATCAGTGGACTCAATTCACCAATAAAAAGACACAGGCTAATACAGTAAGTGCAAAAACAGGATCCATCCTTCTGATGCATACAAGAACCATACTTCAACTTCAAAGACAGACATTATCTCAGAGTAAAGGGTTGGGAAAAAATTTTCCAATCAAATGGACATAAGAAATAAGCCAGTGTAGCTATCCTAATATCTAACAAAATAGACTTCAAACTAAGATTAATTAATAGAGATGGAGAAAGACATTTCATTTTCATCAAAGGAAAAAATCAGCCAAGATGAAGTCTCAATTCTGACTATGCCCCAAATGCAAGGGCACCCACATATATAAAAGAAACATTACTAAAGCTTAAATTGCACATCAAACCACACACATTACTCTCACACCCCACACTTCACTCTTAGCAATGGATAGGTTTGCCAGACAGAAACTTACAGAGAAACAAGGGAACTAGCAAATGTTATGACTCAAATGGACTTAATAGACATCTACAGAACATTTCACTCAAACACAAAAGAATATACCTTCTCAGCACATCATGGAACTGTCTTTAAAATTGACCACATACTTGGTCATCAAGCAAATCTCAACAGATACAAAAAGAAAAATGGAATAAGTCCCTGTATCTTATCAGATCACTACAAGTGAAAGTTTGTGTTCAAGAACAACACAAACTACAGAAAGTCTACAAACTCATGGAAACTGAACAACTCTCAACTGAATTACTGCTAGGTCAAGGAAGAAATAAAGGAACTAAAGGCTTCTAGAATTCATATAAAAATGAATCCACAACATATGCCTACTCATGGGACACTATGAAAAGAGTGCTTAGAGGATAGTTCATATCACTAAGGGCCTATATAAAGTATTTGGAAAAATCCCACACTAGTGACTTACAGCACACCTAAAAGCTCTAGAAGAAAAAGAAAAAGAAACAAACTCACCCAGGAGGAGTAGACAGCAGGAAATAATCAAACTCTGGGCTGAAATCAATAAAATAGAAACAATAGAGAACAATATAAAGAATCAATAAAACAAAGAGTTGGTTCTTTGAGAAAATCAACAAGACAGACAAACCCTTACTGAAACTAACCAAAAGGCAGAGAGAGATCTCCAAATTAACAAAATCAGAAATGAAAAGGGGGACATAACAACAGACACTGAGGAAATCAATATAATCTTTAGGTCATACTTCAAAAACCTGTATTCCACAAAAGTGAAAATTTAAAAAGTAATGGACTAGTTTCTGGACAGGTACCACATACCAAAATTAAATCAAGACCAGATAAACAATTTAAATAGACCTATTGATAGGAATTCCAACCACACTCCCATAGTTGCACATGCCCAGCGGGACACTTAGTCATTTCTGCCTAGTCATTTCCGGGTCATACATCCTACATAACCCAGGCCCCACTGTGGTGTAGTTGCATAATTGCGTGGCACAACCACATGATCTATGTGCATGCGTGGAGTAGCCATGTGGGCCTGTGTATGCAGGAGCAAGCTGGCCCTTCTAAGGCCCATGTTCCCCTACTCCCTTCACATGTGTCCTTTTAGCAGGCCTGATGACATCTATCCCTTTCTCCTTGTCTTAATAAAACTCTTGTTAGTGGATTCTGTCATGTTTCATGACTTTTCCTCTCAGGGTAGGAGTGCTGATAAAAACCATCATTTGGTGCCATGACTCAACAGGCCCTTCCAGACACTTTGCACCTGGAAACCTGTACCAGGGAAGTCTGCTCTGTCCACAACAGTCCACTGTCCATTTGCCTGGCTGCAGGATCCTGCACACACCACCAGCTACTTTGATTGGTCAGTCCCCCACTTTTCAGCCAGCATAAACAGTCTCCTAAATCCATGGGGATGACTGTTGAGAGTCCAGTACCCCACTGGTGTCCTTGAAACGGGGGGTACCCCCGATAATCATCTTCACTGTCTATGATCAGTTGCTATCTCAGGCTAATAATTTCTAGTCATCTCCCACATCTGCAGCTTGAGATATAATTCTCACAGTCAGACCCTCATCTTCAAGTGCATCCTCAGGCTGTGTAAGGCTGACACATTTTTCTGGCTTGAAGTAGTAAGTGCAGTTGAACTCCCAGGGAGTCCTTGCTTTCTCATGCCTTCGGCCCCTGTCTTACATCTGACGAGTCCTCTGGCAGTTTGTGCCTGGTACAGATCCATCCTTAGCCTTAGGGATGCCTGGGGCCTTGGCTTGGGATCACGTTTGTTTTTTTTTATTTTTATTTTTATTTTTTTGCCTCTCTACTGCAGACATGGGAAATAAGACTTCCAATCCCATCAATCCCACTTCACCCCTAGGATACTTTCTTGATGCTTTAAAACTTCTCAGCTTAATGCCTTGCTTAAAGATTCCTAAGCTTGTCTGTCTCTGTAGTAAGAGATGGCCCCAATATGCCTTAGAGAATAACAAAAAATGGCTGCTGAGTGCTGTGGGATGTTCAAGTATGTCAAATGTGTTGCTCTGATTGGTTAAAATAAAACACTGATTGGCCAGTAACCAGGCAGGAAGTATAGGTGGGACAAACAGAAGAGAACTCTGGGAACAGAAAGGCAGAGGCGGAGAGAGCTGCCAGCCACCGCCATGACAAGTGAGATGTAAGGTATCAGTAAGCCACGAGCCATGTGGCAAGTTATAGATTAATAGAAATGGGTTAATTTAAGATAGAAGAAGTCGATAACAAGAAGCCCGCCATGGCCATACAGTTTATAAGTAATATAAGCGTCTGAGTGATTATTTTATACATGGGTTGTAGGACTGTGGGGGCTTGGTGGTACCTGGAGAGAAGATCTCCAACTACAGCTGAGTGGTTCCTTAGACCCTGATATTTTATAAGAATTATCTAACTTCTGCCAGTGAACGGGCAAATGGAAAGAGTTGCCCTATATCACAGCTTCTTTTCTATTTAAGTTCTAAACTGTCTCTTCTGGATTCCTTCTCTTCTACCCATATGCTCTTAGCTATACCTGAACCAGCTGATTCCCTAACTCCAGAATCTCTAGCTCTGGATCCTGCCTATCTAACTTTCTGCTCCCATCCCTGCTGCCAGGGCACTTGTTCCTTTGGCTCCTCCTCTGACCTCCTTCTCCTCTTCAACAGTGGCCGTTTCCAAAGGCCTAGCTCTGGCTCCAACCTTTATACCTCCTACTACCCACACTCCAACTACTAACAGGTCTGATCCCAGCCATTCAAACCCACCAACCATTCTCCCTTTGCAAGAGGTGGCCAGAGTGGATGGACTGATTAAGGTCCATTTCCCATTCTGTCTTGCAGAACTCTCTCAGATAGATAGGAAACTGGGTTCTTATACCTCTAATTCTGCTTTCGTTATTAAACAATTTCAATATATTACTCAATCTTACAGTCTCACCTTTCATGACATATATATGATACTTGCTAATAATCTACTTCCTGAGGAGCATAGGTGGGTTTGGGAGCAGGCTAAGACACATGCAGATGAGGTTCACCAAACTAAGCCCACACACCCTCCAGGGACTGAGACAGTTCCTGATCAGGACCCACATTGGGATTATAACACCCAGGGTGGGTCCCTAGCCAGGGATAGGTTTATTACCTGCCTCCTGGCAGGCCTCTGTAAGGCTGCCCTTCAACTAGTAAATTATGAAAAACTAGAAATGATAATTCAAGATAAGGATGAAAATCTGTCCCATTTCTTAGAACAGCTCACTAAGGCCCTCCTTCAATATACTAGCCTAGATCCTGAAAACTCTGGTTGCAGGCAGCTCCTTATGACTCACTTTATCTCACAGAGCTTCCCCAACATAAGGGCAAAACTTCAAAGTTTAGAGAAAGACCCTCTGACCCCACAGGTAGAAGTGTTAGCGGTGGCATTTAAGGTGTACCATGGAAGAGATGAAAAAGCCCAAAAAAGAAACTGCCAGATGCTGGCCCATGCTGTCCGTCCAGCTCTCCAAAAGCTGCCCTCCCTGTTTCAAGTGTGGAAAAGATGGCCACTGGGCCCAGGCTTGCACCATCACCCCACAGGGCACACCAATAGGGCCTTGTGCAAAATTTTGCTAAAGGGTCACCGGTCAGCTGACTGTCCTAATGCACCTAGCAGCATAGGAATACCAGATGAAGACCACCCTCTGGCTGACCTTCTAGGCTTGGTTTTCAGCAACAACTGATGCTGGCCACTCCCATCTCACACAGAGAATCCAGGGTAGCAATAATCATATCTGGGTGACCCATCTCCTTCCTTATGGACACCAGAGCTAACTATTCTGTCCTGAGAGAGTTTTAGGGCCCCACTTCTCCTTCTCATCTCCCTATTGTTAGGGTTGGGAGACAGGTTTATCTACCTTACCAGATCCCACCACTTAACTATATTTTCAGAGGCATCCCTCTTACACACACATTCTTAGTAGTGCCAACCTGCCCTGTGCTTCTAATGGGAAGGGGTTTTCTAGCTAAGGTAGGAGCATCCATTTCATTTGCTCCCCACAATTGCCTCACCCCAGACTCACCAGCAGCTCCCCTTCTTCTCCTAGCCACTTACCCTACTGACTCTAACAGTTCCTTTCCCTTGCCAGCCCCTCAGGTAGACCCAAAAGTCAGGGATACCCAGAACCCTTCTATAACTAGGCACCATCAGCCTATTACTTTCTGGTTACAGGACCCTACCAGATATATCACCCAAGCTCAGTACCCTCTCTCACTTCAGAGCCTAAGAGGATTTACACCTACCATTTCTGACCTTCTCAGGAAAAAGCTGCTCCACTCAACCTCTTTGCCTTTTAACACCCCCATACGTGCAGTTAAAATGTCTACTGGAACCTACCACCTAGTTCAAGACCTCCAGCTCATTAATTCTGCAGTGTTCCCTCTGGTAGTGTCTAACCCTTATACTCCCCTGTCCACTGTCTCTTCAGGAACCTCTCACTTCTCAGTTCTAGATCTCAAAGATGCCTTCTTTTCTATTCCTCTCAGTCCTCAGTCTCAAAATATTTTTGCTTTCACCTGGACTGACTCTGACATTCATCTTTCCACACAGCTGACCTGGACTGTTCTGCCACAAGGATTCAGGGACAGTCACACCTATTTGGTCAGGCTCTGGCCTCTGACCTGCTTTCTCTGTCTCTCCTTGGCTCTAAACTAATACATTATGTAGATGATATTTTACTCTGTAGCCCATCCTTATAGGTTAGCCAAACTAACACCTCTGCTCTCCTAAATTTCTTATCCAGCTGAGATTACAGGGTAGTCCGTTCTAAAGTTCAGCTGTGCACTCTCCAGGTCACCTATTTGGGTCTAACCATTACTCCAACCCACAAGGCTATTACCGTAGATAGAAAGCATTTAATCCAGTCTCTACTAAATAGGAGATTCTGTCTTTCCTAAGAATATCTGGCTTCCTACAGTCTTGGATTCCATCTTTTTCTCTCCTTGCTCACCCCTTATAGAAGGCAGCTCAGGGCTCCCCACATGAGTCCTTCCTTCACCCCATTACTAAATCTTTCGAGAAGCTCCAACAGGCTCTCCTCCAGGCCCCAGTGCTTCACCTCCCAGACCTAACCTGTCCCTTCTCCCTCTAGCAGAGAAGGATGGATTTGCCCTGGGAACTCTAGGGCATCAGCTGGGACCCTCCTTTGCACCTGTAGCATATCTGTCAAAGACGTTAGACCTTACCAGTCAGGGCTGGGCACCTTGCATCTGTGCCTTAGTAGCTACTGAGCTCTTGATTCAGGAATCAAAGAAGCCAACCTTTGGGTCACCTATTACTGTCTTCTCTCACCATAACCTGTCCTATCTCTTAACTAAAAAGGCTTACAGACTTTACCTCCTTCCTGGGTTATTTCTTTCCAGGTGGTAATCACTAGAAGATGCCACACTTACTTTCCAGACCTGTCCACCCCTTAATATTTCAAGCCTCCCCCCTCAACCTAATGATTCCTGCACTGAAACCTTGGAGGAACTCTTACCTTACCCTTCACACATACAGGAGGGCACATTGCCTCAGGCTACTTATACCTGGTACACAGATGGCAGATCCTTTTTACATGAAAGGACCTGTAAAGTGGGCTATGCCATAGCGCCAGATACTGAGGTAATAGAAGCACAGGCACTACCTGCATGCATCACTAACCAACAGGCTATGCTTGATAGTTCTCACCCATGCCTTCCAATTGGCACAGGGGCAATCTCTAAATGTTTACACAGACTCCAAATATGCTTTTCATATCTTCCTGTCCCATGCTGCTATATGGAGGCAGCATGGCCTCCTCACAGCAAAAGGGGGATCCATATCTAACTCAGGCCAAATAATGGCCATGCTGGAGGCCTCCCACCTCCCCAAGGCTATCGGAATTGTCCACTGCCAGTCTCATCAGACCAATAGCTCTATCATCTCTAAGGGAAACAACCAGACTGACCAGGCAGCCAGGACAGTGGCCCTCTAGGGCCAAGTCTCACCCCACCCACCACAGGAAAACCATACAGTGCAGCTCATACCCTCACAGGGAACTCCTGACACTAGGCAAATTCTTTCCTATCTACACAAGCTCTTTTCACCCTAACAGTCTTGCTCTGTCTCAATTTGTAAAGGCCCACCTGCAGCCCACCTCTGAGGACTTACAGTTCTTAACAACTATTACTGATTCTTATGAGATTTGCCAAAAAACAGATTCCAATACCAAGTACAGAAGTCAGCCTTTTCCCACCCACCAGGATAGAGGTTCCTTCCAGGGACTGACTGGCAGCTCGACTTTACCCATATGCACACTGTCAGGAAAATTAAATATCTCCTCATGATGCTGGGCTCATTTTCAAACTGGGCAGAGGCATACCCTGTTTCTAGTAAGTGGGCTCAGACTGATGCAGATCTCCTTCTCTGAGAAATTTTTCCTTGGTTTGGGATTCCTGCTTCCCTTCAGTCTGACAATGGTCCAGAGTTCACCTCCCAGGTTTCCCAGACACTAGCTAAGGCTCTTAACATTCCTTGGCATTTTCATATCCTATATCATCCTCAATCCTCAGGAAAGGTGGAGCATACCAACCTGTCTTTAAAATCTATTCTTACTAAGATGTCACAGGAACTTTACCTCGACTGGGTAAGATTATTGCCTCTAGCTATTTTCAGGCTCAGGGATCTTCCTAAAAAGCCTCTTTCAAATTTTTCCTTTTGAACTAATACATGGAAAGCCGGTTCTAACATCAAGTCTTCTATCCAACCCTTCAACCATTTCAGACAGGCTGTTAACTCCCCTGCTATGTCACCTAAGGTCTATCCTGTGGAACTTCACAGACCATTCCTTACCTCAGCCATGTGACAGTCCTTGCCCACCCCTGATCCACATTGGAGATCAGGTTCTTTCCCCTCCAGGCCAGTGCCCTTTATCCCTTTCTCTTAAGTGGCAGGGACCCTTCACAGTAATTCTTACAACCCCCATAGCTGCTAAACTCGAGGGCTTTCCTCACTGGGTCCACCTGTCTCATCTGAAACCTTTTATCTCACCTCCATCCCAGAAAAAATATTACTTTATATACAGCAACATGGACAGGGCCCTGTTTTTTCAAGTGCCAGAGGATGTTAGGATCCACTGCCTTGTCACCAATTCCAAAGGAATGAGGTATCACCACATAATCTCTTCCTTTCCTAATTAAGGCCACATAGAGCCAGAGGCAAAAGGACCATCAAAAATATCCAGGCAGTAAGGAAAAAACAAAACAAAAACCAGTAATAATCAAAGGGTATTTATACTCTCAGACCCAAAAGTGTCTGGGCTCTGCAAAAACGGACTCTAATGTAACAGTCTATCACTGTAATTGTGATTAATTAAACCTATGACGCCATAATTACAAATTTGGACCTACTTTTCATCTCATCCATTTTCAGTAATGGTTCAAGAAAGAGGAGTCCTTTCATGATATTGTGCATGCATTGGGCTGTGCTCCTTCTCTAAGGAAATGGAACTGTGTCCTCACCCTCCCTACAACACAGCTCTCATATTCCTTCGTTTTGCTGCGCTCTAAATTGCTCATGTTTCATTATGACTAAGACATGTCTCTATTTCCGTCAATACTATAATAGAATTTAGCTACCTGTGACACTGGATGGAGTCAGCAAGTCCTAGCATGTTCCTGTTTGTCATCCACCACACTAAATTGCTGATCTTTAACTATAAAAGCACTTTCTTCCCTGTTCTTGGCCACACACCTGGAAAAATATAACCTCTTGGTATTATACGCAGATGATTTTCTTCATGCCAGCAAATCCTCGTGTTCAAACCTGGACCACTAGCTTCAAAGACTATCAAGCTCCATGTCCTTTCCAGTTTGCTTCCTATGTCTCTCCTAGTTTAACGACTGAGTTCTTGACCCTGAAGGGATCATTTTACAGGAACTAGAGGGGTATCTGTGTTTGTCCTATTCACAGTGTCTTGTTGCCAAGTATAAGCTCAGAACACACAGAAAAGCCCCTATTCCCCAGCTCAGTGAGGGATGATCTGAGGTCTGGAGGAGGAGGATGCTTCTCAGATGAAGGTGATATGGGATGGAGGTGGCAGGGTGAGTGCATCTTGGAAGAGACATTTTCTAGAGAAGACAAAAAAAAAAAAAAAAAAAAAAAAAGGAGGCAGCCAGAAATGAAGAACAGTCAGTTCTTCAAGATGAAGTAGGTATTTATATCAACCCAAGAAAAATGTCAACCTCAGCAACTATTAGAGAAACACAAGTGAAACTACACTGAAAAATTCTATTTCTGCTGCTGTTTTCGCGTGCATAGTCAGTCGTTATAGACACAAAATAACAACAAATGACTGTCAGGCGCGTGGTTAGAATCATCACTAGCTAAATCCTTATGCATGTCTCATGAGACTAGAAACTAATTCAAACACTATCAAAGGTCATACTAGAGGTTCCTATTTAGATACTGATAACTAGAAGATAGATACTTTGCCCTGCATGTGGACTTTGACCTAGCTTAGGAACGATATTCCACAAAATCCTGATGGGGGTTTTCTGATTCTATTAGGTCGAGTATTTTCGTAGTTTAGTTATTTAATATCCACATGCATTACAATTTAAAGTTTATTTTTCTGTAGAACTACCACTACCCCACCTATAGAGTATATGGTAACTTATTTAATCGTCTTATCATTAATGTCTAAAAATATAGTAGAGTAATGTTGGAATCCTGAGAGTGTCACATTGAAAGAATTGTATTAGTGTAGATACTTATGACTATCAGTTAGTGCCAGTCCATTTGGCTCAACTGGATCTCAATTTATTAACGTTCATAAATTATTCTATTTGATTGTGTTCCTGTATGGAGTGTATCTTTAAGGTCATGTTTTTATATTTAAGGAACAAGGGCTTCTCTTTCTACGCTGTAAATCCTGATTACCCTGAAGCCACAGCCTTTTAGGGAAATCTCCTGTTAGATGTGGTAGTGCGCATATAGAGCTTTTGAGATCTTCTTGTTATGTAAACTTTTGTACGCATACTGATGCACTCTCTTGTTTTGCTAAAAATGACTCAACCATTCATAATCCCTCATGCCTATGGCACACCACCCCACCCAACCCCGCCAGTCATAAAATAAGTAAATAAAATAAATGCCAATAAGTATCTTTTGAGAACAGACATCTCGCTGTGTAATCCTGATTGATGTGGAACTCGGTTACGATGGAAATAGGAACTACCTTGCCCTCTGCCTCCATGAGAGATTGGACACTTTACAGGGGCACACAGCACAAGGAGCTAAAATGGTAATAAATAGTCTTTGACATAGTATAGAACACAGAATGATACTTGTAGTGTTATAACTTCAGGAAATGTGATAAAAACTGAAGCATTGTTACATGAAGCAAAATTCGACTTAAGTCTCAAAAGACGAATTATTCTCAATGTATTTCATATACATAAAACAATTTATTAAAGAATACTGTGTATATTAAAATGAAAGTATGAACTGGTCGTGTAGCTAGACATAAACATGACTAGGGACCATAGATGAAGGAAGAGAGGGGAGGATGGAGGTGACACTCTAAAGACCATTATAATGCTATTTGTTTTTTGAAAAAGGATTATCCTTTTATGGTTAACCCAAGGCATCTAGGCCAACAGAGGGAAAAAAGACTAAAGTAGTTGTTAGTGTGCTTTAGTTTTGCTGAGAACTGGTTCTCCCTGGTTAGCCCATCTGCCTGAGATTACTTATGTTAACCTACTACTATGTAGTCTCCTATAGGAGACACTCTTGCCTCTACCTCCCTAGTGCTAGGATTATAGGCATGATCTGCTATGCCTAGCCCAAACAGTTTTTATTTGTTTGAGTGTGAGCGGTCTTGCCTACAGCTACATCTTTGTGCCACATGGATGCATGAGAGCATTAGATCCTTCATGATTTGAGTCACAGATGGTTAGGACCTGCCAAGTGGATTGTGAGAATTGAACCTGAGTCTTCTGGAGAGGCCCCATAAAGTGCTAACATATGGAGTATCCATTTCCAACACGATCTTTTTTAGGATGAAAGATAAAAGAAATGCAGGGAAGTGGGAAGTGTCCACACTGAAACCTGGCAATGAGAATAGAGCTCTCAAAGATGCACTTCTCCTGAGAGAAGAGGCAGGGAGAAATTTCTCAAGCCTAAGACCTTGAAATGTGGGCAACTCTCTGCTTGTCATCAGTGCAGGAAAGCTGATGAGCAGACAGATAGTTCAGGAGTTACCACTCGCACTAGTTTATGTGATTCATGATCTCCTATGATGTGGTGCTTGGATACAAAACATATGTGAGGATAGTCCATCAGGGTGGGAAGGCATCTCACAGCAGGAGCATGAGGCAGCTGGTCACATGCATGCTCAGCTCCAGAGAGTTGAGATAGAAGAGTTATCTAATACTTCGGTGCTATGTTCTTACCATTTTCCCTTCCCTGGCAGTCAGTCAGAAGCCTAACCCATGGAATACTGCCACACATATTTAGCACAGGTATTCCTCATTTAACCCAGTCTAAAAACTCCCTCATATCCAGGCCCAAAGTTTGTCTTCTATGAGATTCTAGATCCTGTTGACTTCATGTATGGACCGCTTACCAATGAAAACTAGCACTTACATTATGTGTTTTCTCATGCCAGCTCCATGCACTTGACCTAAACCCTGGCCTGTCACTGTCTTGCTATGAAGCGACCAGGCACTGGAGTATAGAGAACGATAGCAATACCCTTCTGCTCACTGAGCAGAGAGGGTTACGAACAAAGTGCTGAAAAAACCCCTGAAATCCTTACCCAGATGTCCAGCTGTCTGGCATCTTGGAACTTTCCTACATAGAGAGTTCGACGGAATAGATGGAGTATTCACTTTTTTAATATATTTTTAAAGTGCGTGTTGTGGTTTGGGGATAAGTGCTCAGAATCCACTGGGCTCCCAGCATCTTCCTATGAACCTCTCTACACCGAGAAGTGAGGAGACAGACAAGAAGCAGTATGGGACAAGCAGTGTAGGGGGAATATGACTGGCGATAGGGTATTGGAGGGATGGGAGTAGGAGAGCGAAAGGAAATTCAGAAGTTAGAGAGGATAGGAGGTAAAAATAGAATATCATTATCCGTAGAGAATTTATAGGAAGAAAATTTTAGCATAAAGATACCAGCAACTTCAAGAACAAGGAAACTATGGGGCATGAATGTAAACTTACTCTGGGGACAGAATCAAAGCGAAATCTTTTCAAAGAAGCTCTTTACAGAACTTTCTTCCTGATTTTCGTTCTTTCGTTAAGGATTATCAAATTTAAGATTACCTGCTACCATCTATAAGAAAATCACCTGTGATTAGCTCTAAGCGTTATAAAAGCACAAAAGTGCCTCTCTAATGAGGGGAGGCAGGGCTTGAGTTTTCAAAACCTCTCTATCTAAAGCCTCGATCGTCTGCTTAAAGCCAGGATACAAAGAGTCAGAAATCATCTGCAGAGGAGGCACAGAATAACCCTACTGATGGGAGGGCTGCTGGAGAAAGCAGTTACACCTGCTGGCAACGTGCAATATTGACAGTAGACATGTGCTGGTTCAACAATCAGACCGTGAATATTCTATGAGGGAAAAGAGAGCCAGGCTGGGAGAACACGAACACGGTGCACATAACACAGGGAGAACGAAGCTATTGCTCTCAGATTCTAATCACAGAAACCAGTCTCATAGATACCTGAAGGAGGAAGAGTAGACTATTTTGGAATTGAGCCTATTCTAAAACTGACACAAAGATGAACGACCCTAAGGCTTTGGCCCTAGCAGGCAATAAAGCCACAGCCTGAATGTAGGGGACAATGGATGTAAACATAGACTCAGGAATGAGCTGTGGAGCCAAGATGAAACCTTAAGAGAGTCTGAAATTATGAGGAGGAGGATATAGCACGTAATATGATAATACACACAAGCCTGGAAAGCATCCTAGCGAGTAAGTCAAGCTTAGGACAAGATATAAAAATAACATCGAATAGCATGAGGTAAAAATGTACGAAGAGGGGCCAATAATAGGATAGAGAGGGAGAGGGGACTGTGAGACCGTGTTGCTATATGAAAGGGATAATGGACCAGGCGAGAGGACCGACTTCTGGGAATGGACTAAGTCAACGATAGGAGATTAAAAAATTTCAGTCCCTCTCTTTGGAAGCGCTGAAGTGGGGTGCTTTTGTCTTGTATGTGGTTTTGTTTGTTTTGTTTATTTGTAGAACAAAACCTGAAAGTTCTGGCATTGTAAAGAGATTATGTTCTGGCTCTAAATTATGAACATGACGGGAAAGCTTTTTGATGACATTATAGGGTGAAGGGAACAGCCTCTGGCACTTTAGAGAGTAGTTTGCAATGATGAGCGTCCTCTCTGGTTCCAAGATCAGTGAGAGAGTGTAGGTGGGAAATGAGGGAAAGCTCGTGACTTGAAGCAAAGAGTGTAGCTAGTAATCATGTGAATTTCTTGAAAATAATGTTATCAGAAGTTTCGATCAATCAACGTAGTGTAATTTTTTGATCGAATCCATAGACGCCGCTCAGAGAAATCAGGAACTGGACGCGAGGATAAGTTTATATTTCCTAATCCAAATGTGGTGAATCAAGAAGTCAAGCGAACAACTCATGATATGAGTTTAACAAAATGCTCAATCTCTCTCAACTTTTAAACTCAGAACTACCAGAGAGAGGTAGCACGAAGATGGCTTTTGGTCGAGTATCTATTTTGGTCTTGTTAAATGTTTAAATTTGGAGAAGCTATTGGGAAAATAATCTGGACTCTTTACTAAAGGTGTTAAATTATTGAATATAGGATGTATTGCTTATTTAGTGTTGAGGGTCTTAAGTGATCATATGAATCAATATTCTTATCTCCTACAAGCCTGATAAAGTGAGTAAATTATAGAGATTGCCTCTGCTTAGATGCGACTAATATTTATCCCATGTAAGATTAAAGTAGACCACTACACCAGAATGTACTGAGCACTATTAAGCTAGGTATTATTTCCTTAGAAAGTGTATAGCTATCTAGAATGCTGTAGATGGGATCGGTAATGGCAAGACTCAGGTTAAGTCCAGTGTCCGGGCACTGACTCATACCGTCTTTAATACGAAGATTCTAGAGCACGCTCAACTAGAACGTCAGTCCTATGCTATACTGCATAAAAAAAAATCTTATATTAAAAAAAAGAAGATTATCTCCTTTTTGACCGAAAGCCAACCTGGGTCTGCCTAAGGGCCCTTCCAACGCAAGTCGAAGTCCCAGACTGAGTGCATAACTCCTTGGAGATCTAGGACCAGGATCTCAATTGGGAGCAATGGTGGCGAGGATCATATCTCTTGTGCGACAATGATATCTATTTTAGAAGCTATGAGAATTGCAATATTTTGTCAGACTGCCCCCCAGAGTGGGGTGGGGGTAAATTATAAGAAAGCTACTGCCTCTTCAACTGTAACAAAGCCCTTGAAGCTTGTGGTGTGTTTAACATTAACATTCCTACCCCAAGACGATGTTTCTCTGTGTCCATTTGACTGCTGCTAATATGTCGAGGCCTTTCTACCCTATGGCCCCTCCCTCAAGAAGGGACACAACTATATAAGGCTAAGTTGATTGGCCCTGCCTACACGTGCCTAAAGAGATGAGCTCTTTGAAACACAGGATATTTTTGGTGCGCAACAGGGCTGTTTTGTCTCCTATGTCCTCAATGACACGCGCTGGAGACTGAGAGGTTGTAGCCACACAGCACCGCTTAGGAAGTACAGTTTATTTCCAATGAAGTAGAGCTCTTAAAGTGAGATGTGTATACAGGGTTTGGAAGACGACTTGTCAGCATCGTAAATCTAGTTGCGGACTACAACCCACCAACACGCACCCACAACAGCACCTGCAACAGCATTGCCTTACTGTGTGTATTGATCTTGTTTGTGAATCTGTCTGTATGGTAGGGTGGCACATGCTTTTGTTCAGGCTTTCCTGGTGTTTCCATATAAGGGCTGGTCCCTCAGGAAATGGAGCCATGGTCTGCTTTTAGTTGTGTGTGTGTGTGTGTGTGTGTGTGTGTGTGTGTGTGTGTGTTCATGTATGCATTGTGCATGCATGTGCTTGTGGATTGTGATGCTTGGAGATGGCTCAGCAGTTAAGAGTGCATGCTGCTCCTCTAAAGAACATGTGGAAACCTGATCTTTGGATGAGAGTTCTGTTCCTGGCCAGAAAAAGGGAAGCATCCTTGGGAGTAACCCTCCAGTTGTTTTTTATGCCCACTTTGTTGGCTATAATCACTGGTCTAAAGTCCTCCTGTACTGAGGAGATCATTAAGGCCCACAATAAGCACTGCCAGGAACAATGTAACACCAACTTATCTATCACCTTCATTCTGTCCATGACTGATATTTCCTCTGCTTTTGCTGACAAAGAGATGGATGGGAATAGGCATAAAGTAAAGGATAGGGATGGGAAAAGAGAGGAAATGATTGTGGCAGCACACAAGCCTATACCAGCACCTCATCTCTCTGCTCCCCCCATGCCTCAGGTGCCTACCCCCCTCACTGCAGTATCCACTGCTTCCAGCTGATTTGGTGGGAGTCAGTTGGCTCTTGGGGAGAATAGGGAGGGGAGCTTCTGAAGTCCTGGGATGATGGGCTGTCATCCGTTGCCCTGGAGTTGTCCATCTTTTATGGCTTGGAACTTTTTGGCTGACAGGATACTAGTGACACAGAAAAATCTTAGAGAAAAAGAATCATTATTATTTTATTTTATTTGGAGTATTCGAAGACCCGGGGAGTTGGCATTTGTTTGAAGTTGATCTGGCCTGTCCAGATGAATGTAAGCTGGTTTATGGAGCTTGGGAAAATTTTTGAACATGTTAAGAAGCAGCCATGAGAAAATTAGTGACGATTGTGATGTTTAGTACTCTGCTTAATTTTTACCTGAGACAAGCTTTATTAGAGGTATGTTATTTAAGGCACCTGTTTCCTTTATTAGTTTAGCATTCAAGAGACACAGGTGGTCAGTTGCTGAGAGCACTCAA